>NC_092571.1:15609688-15916279 GCF_037975245.1 Apostichopus japonicus
TTTTAAGTAGTTTATATAATTAAAAAAGAGTCTCAAGTCGTCAAGGGCTTTATAATTGAATAATTTCCTGTCAATTTTGTCTTTTCAATTTCATGTAGAATTTACCAATTTTGATCTTTTGCAGAATATTAGTGAATCTATCACATTGGTATTTCATTAAATTAAACAAAAAATGATGAATAATTTAATTTGGTATAAGCAAGTATTCTTTAATTTTGTTTCAAGTTAATCGTCCCATCCGAGTGAAGTCATGAACCATATGAATATTCATATCACTGTAAATCCTCATTTCAATTAAAAAATGTACTAATCATATCATAATCACTAACATTGTATTGTTTAACGTTCATGTATATTCCTGTACCACCCCCACCACCCAAGTTGTCAACAAAATTCAGAAAGGACGTCAAAATGAATACTTCGTGCATCTAGTGTTGTAAATAAATGAACAAATAAATCAAATCATCAAGTGCTTTATGATTAAACAATTTTTCTTATGCTTCATCATTTTGTTGAAAAAATGCTGTCATGTATACAGATTAATATGTTTTACTTTTGAGAGTAAATTCCTCTACCCCATTTATGAAAATATATAGATATGTTTATTTTATTTTTAAATTGAGTAAATTGTTACAATTGTTAATCGATATATTTGTAAATGTTCTTAGATTTATATTTATTTATATAGATAAATGAATTAACTC
Source organism: Apostichopus japonicus (assembly GCF_037975245.1). Lineage (NCBI taxonomy): Eukaryota > Metazoa > Echinodermata > Holothuroidea > Aspidochirotida > Stichopodidae > Apostichopus > Apostichopus japonicus. Next base: position 15,610,393 of record NC_092571.1, read on the forward strand.
GGAGTTACTATTGAACCGGTACTAAACCTTCAAACCCTGCAGAAGACTTCTGTCAGAAAGTATTATTCAAACAAGATTTGTTAATTATTAGAAAATATTGTTCTCATTGAAAGGAGGTAAATAATTCTTAAAAAAGAAGTCAATACTTATAGAACAATGGGAATTAAAACAGAACGAACCACAAATTGAAATAAAAATAATGTGTATGTCAGTTCAGAATAAACATAAATAACTTGAAATTGTTTAACAAAAATGACGAAAAGATCATTTATTTTCATGTATTTATGTTTAGTGTCCAAGTTAATTGATTAAGTAGAAGACCACAAGCTATTAATACATATAAACAACATATTAGTTTTTATTATCATCACCCCTTTTTTCCTATTGGTGTATGCCATTGCAACCTAGATCAATCTGAATAAAGTTGTATTTTTTTTCCATTCTATTCAAACTTGCTGGTTCCTCCTCAAATGTGAGCACACATAGATGCTTGGGAAATAGGTGTTAAAACTTAATTTGGGATCTTCATGGATTTACATTGCAATGGATTAGATAACATCAATTCCAACAAAAGTGGGTTGTTTTTTATTACATTGAATTCTATATTTAGAAACCTTAAACAGAATTTTTGATTTGAGGGGGAGGGGTGAAAAGTAGGGGATAATTGTAGTAGGTATGGTCTTATCAATGTTAGTATTATGTTAATCATATGGTGATCGTAGTGTATTTCAAACGTCTTGGCTAAGATTATTTAACTTATCGTGCTTTATATTCGGAATTGGAAATTTAATGTTAATATTTAATCAAGATAAACAATTATATATATATATATATATATATATATATATATATATATATATATATATATATATATATATATATGTATATATATATATATGTATATATATATATATGTATATATGTATATATATATATATATATATATATATATATATATATATATATATATATTTATTATTTTTATGTATATATACATAATATGCGTATTTAAGGTTATGTATTATGTTAATCATATGGTGATCGTAGTGTATTTCAAACGTCTTGGCTAAAATTATTTAACTTATCGTGCTTTATATTCGGAATTGGAAATTTAATGTTAATATTTAATCAAGATAATCAATTGTATATATATATATCTATATATATATATATATATATATATATACATAATATGCGTATTTATTGAATAAACGTGGTGAATGTTATTTACCCATCTGCTGTTTTTTATTCTCTTCTTGTTTCTTTGTGAAGCAATTTGTTTCCCAGTATACTAGGTCCAAACTTCATCAGCCCTGAACCCTCACTCATCCCCCACTCTACAACTACCCCTCCTCAATTTCCATGAAGCCTTTCACGTGAGGCTATACGTATGATACATTAAAACCTTGAAAAGATAACATCATTTTAAAGTATCTTTGTAGGTTTTAATATTCTATCTATTCACACACACAGCAAGCCAACCAGCCATCTATCTGAAACGAAAAAATAAAATATTCTCTGGTTAGTTTTTAACATTTGCTTCATTTGATAACTAGTTGTCAAATATAATTAGAACGGTGAAAAACTTAATATTCATCAAAAAAGAAAGCCAAGATATTATGAGTCATATCTCACCAAAATAACATAACATTAATCAGTGTCAAATGCAAGAATTCATGAGCAAACTTTAAGGATACTTCAATGGATGATCTGATTTTCGTTTAACCTCCTTATTGTAGTATAATATCGACCGGCATTTTTCAGGAATTCTATTGCTTCTATAACAACAAAACAAAACAAAGAAAAACAAAATAATGCAGTACTAAACATAAAAGTTCATAAGAGCTTTTATTTGATGTCCTTAATAAAGAGTCAATCTATTGTGGTCTCAATTATTTCCAAACAACGGAAAACTAACATATTTTAACAAATTTAAGTTTTAAAATGATATACATTTGATACTTTATTTTCTGAGGCCACTCGAATAAAAGGTTTTCTTCACTGGGTGAAGATTAATCAGAAATGACTGAGTACATATCTTGATTGTTCTTATCTAGTAATGGGTATAAGGAAAAGGACAAAACCCTCGATTTGCAACTGTGACGTCACATCTGTTTGTATCACGTTCACAAAGCTATAGAGATAACTTCCAAGTATCAATATTTCAATAATCGTATTTACGAACTGAAAGCTAATTTCATTACGATGCATATAATATATTTCTTTGTCCACTATGATAGTGTTAATAACTAATTTTAATATTTTTGTGGGGTTCAAAGGTGGAAGGGTGTCAACCTCCACTCACCCTCAGGATCCGAGTCTCTCAACAGTTCGGATTACCACGCAACTCTTGCAAAATCTCCTAAAATGAATCCGATACTGGGTTGAATTTCAGGCTTTCTTTCTTCAAAAGTCATTAGTCTTTTTCTCTTATCATTTCGAATAATAGTTTCTTCAGGCTATAACAAGGAACATGCGCAGCATCTATTCTCTTTGAAACGGACTCATAATTACTTTACTAGACGTAACACCGTCGTAATCACGTGGCAACAGTCTCCATGTAAACGGACTGGAAATGAGAGTGTATATGGATCAAGTTGTTTGGGTTTTATGTATCCAGGATCAATAGTTCTTGGGTGAAATCTTTGAAAATAAAATCCTAAGCCTAACACGCGCGAAACCTATCATTACATCATAACCTCAATCTTGCCCCTTTATATTTATGCTACTCATCAAAAGGAGAAGTTTTGATATTAGCCGGTATTCATCCACAATCATCACATGAATAGGATTTCAAATGAGCCTCTGTTTGTTTACTCAGGGAGTTGTATAACAACTCCCGGAAATACTAAACTAACACCACTGGATCACGTGACAAGTACGATACTATTTACATGTGACAGTTTTTTCTTCTTCTCTGCTTCTGGGTGACTTTGTTATAGAACCTATACCATTTACAACCCGTAATTAAGTTGTAGTGACATGTTAATTTACCTTTAGTTCGCCACCACTAATTTTGACATTACAGTGATAACAGGGCGCGTATAGATATTGTTTAGAGCTACCATGCACTTGCGAATAGGCTAAGTTACTGTTCCAATATATACCGTATGATTGGTTTAAGTTCGCCGTAGAATTATTACCTGTTCGCAATTATTATTACCTGTTCGCAAGAATTATTACCTGTTCGCAAGAATTATTACCTGTTCGCAAGAATTATTACCTGTTCGCAAAAGAATTATTACCTGTAGCTTTGATGGTAGTCTTGTTGAGAATTTTTTTAAGAAAAGCCACCCAAGATAGAGAGAGCCGGGGTCAGAAAACCAAGACAACGCGATTCAGTCTCACCCCCAGTCCTCATACATCGAAAATGTAACCGTATGATTATGACAATGTTACATCAAGTGAGGTATCACGAATCCCTTGCACAGGGCATGGATACTACATGATATGATCAGGTCAAAGGTTGATGACCGCTCTATACTTTGTAGACGTGATCGTGACATGTGCCTCCAACCGCTCGTCGCTCACTTGAGTATATCGCTAAAATGCGATTCGCGGTCCAGTAACCTTGTATAGAAGACTTACGGCGTACATTCTCCAATTTCACATCATCTATATGTTACGACCAAACCCTTAGATTCTGGGAGCAAGATTATCTTAACTCCTTAACGTGAGCGTGGAACGCAGACCTTTGACAGTAGTAGTGATGAGCATAGGCGTAGAAGCCCAATTTGATTTGGGGAAGGGGGGGGCGCTGTAACGACTTGCCCGAAAATATAACCAAAATTTTTCGCGCGCTTCACGCGCGTTCAACACGTCAAGGCCAATTACATACAATCTTTTGCCGCGTTATTATCCTTCCCTATATAATTCGACGATGATGACGACGACGATGACGACGACGGTGACGACGATGACGATGTTCATGATGACCGTAATATAAAACTAGTCTTATATAGCACAGACTCCAACAAAAGTTGTTCGATGCGCTTTAAGGGTACTGAAGGTGCAAAATCTAATAGAGTTGAGAGAAAAGAAGAGTTTTAGGGTTTTTTTACCTTTTCGTGTTCCTTTTTAAAGATAATGACTGACCATTGTCAGTCGAAAAGCAAGGGAATTTACCAGAGGTTCATTCAAGCAGAAGCGAATGCTCATCACCCTCCCCCCCCCCCTCACCCTCCAAAAGAAAGAAATTAAAAACTGCATTTTCAATGATTTGATGACTAGTGTCGATTGGGATCGCTTTTCTGTTTAGGTAGTGCGCCCCCAAAATTTACGGCGGTATGTTCAATTGTGGGCATTTCGATTGCGGGCTGCGACGTATTGTGTGCAGTATATTTCATAGGCTTCGTGAAATAAGCCTAACAGTAACACAGAAATTGATAAATTTTAACAATTAACAACATAAAAAGGCTTCGCCGGAGTGAAAGAGGTATAATGGCTTTACTTATAAGTTCCCTCGAGTGTCCAAACACAGGTAAACAGGTGAACTCAGTACATCACAAATCACATTGTTTGTTAATAGTAATACTAGCCTAGTAATAGATAGACAAGTGTATTGTTATGTTACTATTATACTGTTAGCTATGTTACTACTTTTATACTAGTGTTAGCCTAACTTTAGTCCTAGCCTACTGAGGTCTTTTATTGTTTAAATTGGCACATTGATGCCGAGGCTAGCTGAATTAAGAAGTTATATCCAGACTTTAGGATAATAGATGAAACCAAAACAAATGAAGAGAGCTGCAGTCTGAAGTGGCCAATTTTCAAATCGAGCATAGGCTAGTCAGCGTATTTAGTCGAACAGATAGTGAAACTTAAAGGCATTGAAGACTCGCCCAAACCACCTGCCGTGCTCTGAAAAAGTTAACTTTCCGTTGCTTGCAAGTGAAATTTTCTTCTTGTAGCTCTTTCAGAAGAAAATTAAGAAACAGTTATCTGAGAGATGACTGACTATTACCACATTTCCGTATTATTTATTTATTGTTTGTGTTTTGTTTTGATTTGTTCTTAGTATATGTATGTATATATATATATATATATATGTCTGACTCAGTTTGAGGGAATTTCAAAACTTGAAAATTTGCTCTTCAGGAAAGCATGTGGATTTGGTACTGATAGCATACAGTATAGTAAGACGGGGTAAAAAAAAACCACAGGGTAGTTGGGGTAAAAAAAACCCACCCCCAACTACAAGTCGTGAGAAATAGAAACACATTTTTGTATGGTGTACAGTATGTGAAAACCATGGTGCCCAAATCAATTCTGACATACTTTATTGATTGTTACTATTCTTTTCCATCGGCGTACCGATACTTTTAGCGCAGATTTTTCCCATACTCTAAAAATAGCAAATATTTAAGTTCTGAACACTGTCCTTTAACTTTATCCCACAAAAATATTAGAACTGATATAGAGGTTTTTGTTTCTTGGTTATGATAACAAGAGGTGTACCTACATGAATCAGTAATGTAATTACCTGCACCACCTGCCAGTTTTCTCGAATGACGTGGTTTTTTTTTACCCCAGGGTTTAGTGTCCGTTTGGGGTAAAAAAAGACCAGTCCTAATTTCCTCCCAAAATGGTTTATATTTATCACAGATTGTTAGAATTGCTATATGATTGACACAGGGAGTACATCTATGCTCCTCTAATTTCTACCAATATAATAATTTACATTTTTATAACTAACTGTTGCCTGTTCTTAACCTAAGTTATTTCTATGTTAGCCTAGTGTTATAGCCTAACACAATATATGTCAGCTGTATATGGTTATCTTGTTATTTTTAGAGTCCTAAATTATTCTGTACCCTAAGTCCCAACCCCACAGATGGATGTGATACTAATATATAGAATAAAACTCATAAAACATGGTCAATAATGTTTTAGGGGGTATTAAACAGTCTTGATAGAATCTTGCTTAGTCTCGGAAGGTGGGGTTTGTTTCCCGCAGTTTATCGTTTGGCAATAGGTTAATTCATGCAGAACTCGATTGAAAATGCCCAAATAAAGCTTTTTTAAAGTGTGCTGAAAATATTTCTGGTGGTTTTGCACATTTTCTTTGGTAGTATGTTGTTTTAACAGTGTGGACTTTTTTTACCCCAGCAGGGTTTTTTTTTACCCCAAAAATGAATAACAGCCGGGGTAAAAAAAAACCACCCCTTTTCTGGAATTTCTCCTTTACTCATTGTGATTGAAATTTTTATTATGGCTATTTAGGAAGGTATTCCCACTTGTCAACTGACAATGCTAAAATATCTACCTAAGCATCTACCTAACGAGTTTTATGTTAAACTTTAAGGAAACGTTTTTTTTTTACCCCGTCTTACTATACTCAAAGTGTTAATGCAATATTCAGATCTATTACAGTAGGGTGCTTATGAATTTAATTTAACTAAATTTATAAGAATTCTCATCAATGTTATACTTGATTATATATCATCATCATCATCATCATTAGATATTAAATAATATACAGTTGTTCCATATATGTACGTTGTGATAAACAAATAAATGAAAAGATTCAAAAGAATGAATTTAAAATAATTACCATGATGATGATAAATAATGGAAAATGTTTCTGCAAATATAATACTGGAGGTTGTAACTGTTCACATTATCCCCATTACTGTGGAGAGCAACCGTTGGACATGCTATTTTTACAGCACAGTAGTTTACATAGTATATTTTCAATATATTTGTTCACTCTTTCAATTAATATTTATGTTGCATGTTAAGTATATACCTAGAGAGTCAGTCTTGTGTTGCTCCTCAAGCTCTTTATGACTTCATACATCTTTAGTTTCTTTAAGTCTCATCAGTGTAGTAGTCCAATGTTCAGTTAGAAGACTAGGCTATTCTTAAGAGCATTCAATTAAAAAAAAGCTTGTTAATGTTTAATATGTTGACAAAGTTGTACGATACTTTAACACATTTTACATTGCTAAGAGTCCTGTACATCTCGTTCATCTCAACATCGAGGTGATGTTTCAAGAATTCAGCACAGTACTGACTTACATAACGTCTGCTTCACATAGCTGTTACATTGCATGTTACTTGTGTGTCTGATTGATTTTTCCTAATAGTCTTTCAAGGTGGCTGCCCACCTCTGCAACTTGCCCAATCTGTCGAGAAAAGGCAACCAAGAGAAACTTAGTCAAGTTGTTCTTTGAAGCCACGGATGAGAATGACCCCAGCCAAGATCCTGCCAAGCTCAAGGTGTGAATCTTTTACAATCTAATTACAGGAAATAATTTATCCAGTATCGAATTGTAAAATGCTAGATGCAAAATGGACTAATTGCTCTATACAAGTGCAAAGATGTATTATAGCTGTTTCTTGCACAGAAACCATAGAATTGTTTGAGAGACAAAACTCATGGACTACAAAATTGTTGCAAAGAGGTTGAACACTAAATTATTCACTGAATTGTATGTGATTTTAATATTTTTTATAGCAATTAATGCCCTGTTGATCCTTAAAATCACTTACTGTACTTTGTTGAATTATGACAAAGTAGGAAAATAGTAGTGCAGTGCACTTTTTCATTGATTGGAATATTTTTATTAATGTGAAATTGCAGCTAGTTGCATTTAATGCTTTACATATACAGTACAAGATGCTGTAGGGGCTGCCAGGCTCGTTGAAATTTGCAGCCAGGCTTCGTCAAGCTAATGAATTATCAATAACCTCTCCTTTAAAGCTGAAAGCAGTGGACACTTCAGAAGTTGAAATGAGTTTTAATGCAAGATCAGATTTTTTTTTTAAAGGTTTGATTAACACCAACTTCTCAATCAAATCTTTTGGACCTCATTTTATCAAACATTTATTTTGATTTTTGTTGTTGTTGTTTATTACATCATAGTTGTTTTTCTTTTTATTTCAAATCTTGTTCTTTCAGAATGCTGTCGATGAGATTCTATTGAGAGTGACCGGTCTAACTAAGGAGAAAGTTGAACTGCTTTCTGAAAGTGAGAGGCTGTCCTCTCTAGTGGATTCCTTAAATGGCAGAGTGAGGAACATGACCAAACAGTTTAAACAGGAACAGATGATCAATTATGGTTTTAGGGTATGACACTTTCATCTTCAGTTATTCATATACAGTAAGTCTGATAATCCCTTTTTTGAGTCGTGTGGATGTCAGTTCCTTTAAGTTTTGTAATTATTTGGAAATGAAACTTAATTTAGCTTAATCAATATTTTATTAACCCAATTAGCTACTTTAATGTGGCTCTTGAAAATAGAAACAATTTTTTCTTGTGTTTTTCACTTTTCTATTTTCTTGTCGAAGTTGTTTTTATTTTGTACTTATTTTTGTACTTTAAAATGCCTAAAATGCTGCAGCCAATATAATCTTTCCTGTCAAAACTTGTCAGTTACATAATAATGTTCGAAACTAGGCCATAACTTGAAGATATTTGCGACTAGATCTGAAACTGGCCGAGTTAAAATTTTACAGTGTCGCCAGAAATGAAAATTTTAAATATTGTTAAGAGAGACTCGTAAAATATTCTGATCCAGTGACCGAGGTGATCAATTCACCCAACACCTATTTGTTCTAATCAGCTTTAGTCCTACAGGGTCTCTAAATTGAATGACGTCATGAAGTTAAGACTAGACCCATGAATTGTCCTAATAGTGGACTAACTTAAAAAAAAAAAAAAATCCCTTACAAATACAAATATATATACAAAAATTAACCATACAACCACAATCCATATATGGAATTTTCTCTCACAACATTCATGAAGTTAGAATAAACATATCCTTTCCCATTTGCCAACTACTGTAGTTGGAGTCTTTCAAAGGATATTTGTAATAATGTAAATGAAAGAATAAATTTATGAAGATAATTGATATATAAAATTGTCAGAGTCATGGCCACCTGCAGTCACCAGCTGTAACTTAAAAGCAAACTGAGAGAACAGAGATCTTAAAGGCATTGCAGACTCACCCAAAACCGCGTACTGCGCTCTGAAGAAGTTAACTTTCCGTTGCTTGCAAATGACGTTTTCTTCTTGTCGCTACAAAATGCAGCCAGAAATGAAATGTGATACCTTGTTATCTTTTATCTAGACCTGAGATGTCTATCGCTGCTATGTACACTGTGTTGTGGGTATTGACCGTAGCTGTATGTATTGACTGTACACTAGTGTCTAATTACCGACGGTAGCAAGCTGTGTGCGTGTTTTCTGGGATAGATGGTGGTGTCTAACACTTCTGTTACACATCATTGGAAACTAGGTCAGATTACCGGCATGAGATGTTTCTTTGTGTGCGATTCTTCACACCCTTTAATGTAACATACAGTATATTCCCTCGGTCCATACATACACAGTACACACCATTGATTTAATCTTTTACTAGCTAGTTAGCTTAATATTATGCTGAATATTGCCATAAACTTGTTTTTCTTTCTCAGGATTATCATTTTCATCTCTATAAGTTAAAAAATGAAAATGTCATGTCTATGAACCTTAATATTAGAGACTTAATTATCATTTTTATTTTTGAAGTAAGCTTCTGCAGATACACAGATTCATCATGATTTATCACACAATGAGCTGTAGTGTAAATCAATACTGTGCTTAAAGAACACTAGTTTGACCTGTTCATGACATTAATGTTTGTATTCAGCCAATCACTGATCGGAATGGACATGGAAATGAATATTCATGTGTTAATTTCACACGTCACTGGTTAAGCCCAAAAGCCTGATAGGAATAATTCTTTCCAGAAGGAATAGAGTCATTTCATTAGAGATACCCGACTATCTTAGAAGTGACAGGCTGTTTTCCTTGTTGTTTTTCTGTTGGACAGAACTTTCAAGAAGAGGAAAGCGCTGTTTTTGGGCAACCAACTTCAAGCAAGATGTTGCTTTCTCATTTGCTGATCCTATCACTTGTGTGTGTGACTATTAACGGACAAGGTAAGCACACAGTCAATTTCATTGTCTTCACTAAGGGCCATTGTATTATTGTTGAAATACTCAGGACTGATTAAATTATAATACTCGCCACACTTCCCCTCTGCTGGCCCTTATCACCGATATTTACCAGTTTACACATATTGTTCATTGTCAATTGTTACACTAAGCGTTTAGTGTAAATCACCCTGCAAGCAGGGACGGATTAGCATACCAGTTTACCGGCTTGTAAGTAATAGGAAGAGATACATATAGTCTATGGTTTGTTACCCTCACACCCACCCCTCCCCCCCCCTTTCATTGAGAAGATCAAGAACAGTTGACCCAAAAGTACTTAAAGATTTATAAAACACATCCTAAAACCATTTTTACTTGTTTTATGTAAATCCTTTGAAGTTTTTATTAATTTTTTTATTTTCATTTAATATTCTGATCAGCCAAATATGAAAGATGTATATTACTTTACATCTGCAAAACCTTATTCTGTAACTATAGGTCTACCTTTAGAAGATAACGTCACTAAATTATTTTAAACCTGTCAACAAATAGGCAATCCCTTTAGTTAATATTGACATTCAATGAATTGTTACTCACAGAGGCAAAACAACTCATGCTGAGGCAATCCATGAACCTTACAGTTCAGGAGTGTGTGAAAAGCTGTTTGACCTCATTGACTGCATCATCTTTGACCTTTTACAATAATTGATGATAAGTTTAAAGTTTTAAACATTGAAAGTAATATTCTTACTATAAAGGCATACAAATAATGGCTACAAGAATATGTTTGAAACAGCACTTTGGCTCAAATGACAAACCCCCCCCTCCTCCCCATTCCTGGCTGATTTGTTTTTAGAAATGCAGTTTTAAAAAATGTAAATTTCATTTATGTAGAGTAGACTGAAGTTTGAGACATTTTAGTGATGTCATAATCAAGAAAGACAGGGACATGATGGTGTTGCTTCTCTGCATTACTGTTTCCTTTCAAATTTCTTTAGTTCAACTGCTTCAAGTTTGATGCAGGCCTTAGTCTAAATGACAGCTCCCTGGTAGAAGTAAACACTTCTAAATATGTTAGAATAACCAAGACCGTCAAAACCTTATATTTGAAAAATGATAAATTACATGCACAATTTTTTATCTAACTGCAGGCAAGGTGAGCTTTAAGTCCATATCATATCAATCCCATCTTACAGTCCATCCCTCCCCACCCCACCTTCACCCCAAACCCACCATAAACCTATCTCGACTTCTCTGCCACCTTCACCCAAACCCCAATGCTAACAAAGTCAACTTCCAATCCACCTCAGCCACCTCCAATCTCTTAATTTGGAATATGTCATTAAGAGGCGGCGTTTAATTTAAGGCCTACGGCACGTACCGTGTCTATCAACCATTTTGTGTTTTATCTTGTTCAACTATTGAATAATAAGGGTTGTTTGATACAAATCCTAACTTATGAGATGAAATTGCGTATGATTCTAATATCAGTTTGCCATTGTTTCTAGTTTGAGGTCTTTGAAATGAAACAATTGCGGTAAATATCCCATACATTTATCGAAGAAAATATTACTCTCAGAGCTTATTGCAAAACTGAAAAGGTTTACATCCCCCCCCTCATTTATTGGTAATCATGGAGGTTTAAGACAATTATTGGAAGATGAAAACGGGAACAATTGACAGTATATTGATTAAAAACGGTTTAATATCATATGAGACTCCTAGAGGGAAATAAAGGAGTGAAAATGGCCTTTAATCAAACGAGGAGGAAATGAATAATCACAAAAGTTAATAATATCTCGACCTAAAGTACATGCCACCGATCCATGAAAATCAAATTGTTTGCTACTGTATAACGAGAGAGAGAGAGCCACAGAGGTGGAGAGAGAAAGAAGGAGGGGGGGGGGGGGGAACTTGACATTGCCTTCAGTAGAGACAGTTTGATTGCGTTCTTCAAATAATGCTTCCAACAGAGAGGAAATAATGGTTATCGTTTGATGACAACAATGACTAGTTAATAGAAGTTAATTGTCATATTGAAATGTGGAAAAAACCATTAAATGATGTAGGCTTGTCAATGTTAATGGACTTTTTGGGGGCAAAAAATTGCATATAATTAATAAAAGCTAGTCATACTAAGTATATTTCATGTATTGTACATACCCTCTCCTCTCCTCTCCTCTCCTCTCCTCTCCTCTCCTCTCCTCTCCTCTCCTCTCCTATCCTCTCCCCTCCCCTACTCTCCCCTCCCCTCCCCTCCCCTCCCCTCCCCTCCCCTCCCCTCCCCTCTCCTCTCCTCTCCTCTCCTCTCCTCTCCTCTCCTCTCCTCTCCTCTCCTCTCCTCTCCCCTCCTCTCCCCTCCTCTCCACTCCTCTCCCCTACTCTCCCCTCCCCTCCTCTCCCCTCCTCTCCCCTCCCCTCCCCTCCTCTCCCCTCCTCTCCTCTCCTCTCCTCTCCTCTCCTCTCCTCTCCTCTCCTCTCCTCTCCTCTCCTCTCCCATCCCCTCCCCTCCCCTCCCCTCCCCTCCCCTTCCCTCCTCTCCCCTCCCCTCCCCTCCCCTCCCCTCCCCTCCCCTCCCCTCCCCTCCCCTCCTCTCCCCTCCTCTCCCCTCCTCTCCCCTCCTCTCCCCTCCTCTCCCCTCCCCTCCTCTCCCCTCCCCTCCCCTCCCCTTTCAATTTTCAAAAATTGCATACAATTAATAAAAGCTAGTCATACTAAGTATATTTCATGTATTGTACATACCCTCTCCTCTCCTCTTAAAGAGCGGAACATCATATCTAGATGAATAATCAATGTGCCCTAAAAGAAGTACATGGGGCCAATACTAACCTGTTTGGTTTTGGCGGAAAAACTTTACTTTGGCCCCAAGAGGCTGGAACGGCCTAGCCTCCGCTATTAACCAAATCTAGAGTTAACAACAGTACATCGAGATACGATATCTAACAAACTGAAGTATATATTTCTCTTTTCTGTTAGCCGGCGTGTCATTATCTACGTATCACCAGCCTGAAAATAAACAAATGCGTTAGTCTGTTTATGGAGCTATAAACAGATCTGTTTATAGCTCCATGGTCTGTTGTATAAATGACGCAATAGATATTAGAAATCTGGCGCATGCAGGCCTGTTGGTTTCCAAATTAATGACCAACAAAGTGAGCTTCAAACTGTCACGTGTTCATATAAACAAGTATCGATCCTAGCCTATATACATAGGATAGGAGCTAAGAAACTTTACTGTGTTCAACTCTTGAGATTAATTGCAAACTGTCTGAATGAAATGGACTTCTTAAAGTGGTTCAGCTGATATATATATGGATAGAAAATAGTCAATTCTTGTCTATTTCTAACACATCTTTGAAATTACCCAACAGCTACTTTCAAGTATCCACAAGCTATGTTTAGATACTTTAGAAATTCAGTCAAGAAATGAAAATGTCATACATGTAGGGTATAGACTGACTTTTCTGACATATTAGTGACGTCATAATAACCATAGACAGGGACATGATGGTGTTGCATCTCTGCATTACTGTTTCCTTTCAAATTTCTTTAGTTCAACTGCTTGAAGTTGATGCAGGCCTTAGTCTAAATGACAGCTCCCTGGTAGAAGTAAACACTTCTAAATATGTTAGAATAACTAAGACGGTCAACAAATAATTATATATGAAAAGTGATAAATTATTTGCACAATTTTTTTCTAACTGCAGACAATGTGAGCTTTAAATCCATATCATGTCAATCCAGTTGAACAGCCCATCCCTCCTCTCCACCACCCCAGCCCCCTCCAATCTCTTAATTTGGAATATGTATAACATGTGTCATTAAGAGGTGGCGTTTAATTGTAGGCCTACGACACGTTCCGTGTCTATCAACCGTTTTGTTTTTGATCTTGTTCAACTATTGGATAATATGGGTTGTTTGATACGAATCCTAACTTATGAGATGAAAGTGCGTATAAATTTTATATCGGTTTACCATTGTTCCTATTACACTTGAAGTCTTTGAAATGAAACGAATGAAACAATTGCAGTAATTATCTTATAAATTTGTCAAAGTTAATATTACTCTCAGGGTTTATTGCAAAACTGAAAAGGTTTTCCTTCCTTTTATTCTATCCCCCCCCCCCCCTCATTTTTTTACAATCATGGAGATTTTAGACAATTGGCACGGGAACAATTGACAATATATTGATAAAAAACTGTTTAATATCATATGAGACACGGTGAGGGAAACAAAAAGGTGAAAATGGCCTTTAATCACACAGGAGGAGGAAAATGAATAATCAGAAAAATGAATAATATCTCGACCTAAATTACATGTCACCGATCCATGAAAAATAAAATGGTTTCTACTTTATAAAGAGAGAGAGAGAGAGAGCTTAACTTTGCCTTTAATAGAGACAGTTTTATTACTTTTTACAAACAATGCTTCCAATAGATAGGAAAATAATGATTAAGTTTTGATGACAACAATGACTGTGAAAGAAATTAATTGTCATATTGAAACTGCGGAAAAAACTAATTTAGTCACGGATAGCTTGTAAATGTTAGTGGACTCTTGTTTTGGCAACAAATTGCATATGATTAATAAAAGCTACTGTAGTCATACTGTACTAGCTATATATCATCCATTGTACATACCTGATCCTCTCCTCTCCCCTTCATCACTTCTTTGCTTTTCTTTCCTTCTCTTTCAAGCTTGCCCCGCCACCTCCAAAGCTGGCGAAACCTCCAAAGCTGGCGAAACCTCCAAAGCTGGCGTAACCACCAAAGCTGGAGCAACCACCACCAAAGCTGGAGCAACCACCACCAAAGCTGGAGCGACCACCACCAAAGCTGGAGCAACCACCACCAAAGCTGAAGCAACCACAACCACAACCAAAGCTGAAGCAACCACAACCAAAGCTGAAGCAACCACAACCAACTATAATGGAGCATGCTCGGTAAACCTTTAGTGTTGGCCTAATTAAATATCAAGTTATAAAACTGTTCTAGAAAATTTAACATGAAAGTCATTCGGACAACCTCCTATAGTCCTTTCTTCTGCTTCCACCTTCTGCTGGCTGTTTATCGACACCAAAAAATATAGAAAATTGATAGTTTTGTTTTAAAAGTAAAAATTAACAATTCAATTGTGCATCTATTTATACAGCCTCACCTAATATTCCAGAAACAACAAATTCTGTTTTTCTAGTAATATTAAACTTATTGTGTGAACTTGGAAGTATCTGCAATAATGCCTGTTGTAAACCGAAAGGTATTTATCAAGTCATTTCACCAATAATGTACTATTTACAATCACCTACATATCGCTACAATTGTGTACACAGTGAGTGTCTGGTATAACCTTACCCGTAACCTATATGTACTGTATGACAGAACATAATTAAAACGAACAAAACTCCAACAGTAAACAGTTGATTTTCATGCTTTCAACAAATTGTTCCCCAAAATTCTTTCCTGGTTATATTTTAGTAGAAGTGATTGTAATAGTAGGTCCTTTACTTTCTCAGATGGTGAAAGGAGTAGTAAAAACTAAAACTGAAATCCAATCATTGTACCTAATGTGATCAATATGTTAGTAACAAAATCAAGCAAGTAAAACTTCAAACATTTGCTGCATTGCTCTCTTTTCGAGTTCCTATTCCTCTAATTCTCACACCTCATCTTGTCTATTTATCCCTTATGTTTTCAGTGAATTAATATCTCCATTATCTTAAATCGCAAACTTAGTGTTTTCTTCGTTTTATTTATTCCAGAGTATGAGCATTATTGATGGTAGCCTGACAGACTGTAGAGCAATCTACGAAGCTGGGTGCGAGAAGAGTGGCATATACAAAATCACACCTAATGGTTGGACTGAAGGCCCTTTTGAAGCTTATTGCGATATCGAGACTCTTACTGTTCTAAACTTGAACTCATGCCGCGGACATGGATGGACTGTAAGTAAATAGAAGGTTTACAACCATTGTTATTTACTGTACCCTGAACTCCATCTATACTACCTTGTACAGGGAAGAACTCTGTGGGTTAGGAAGGTGTTGAAATGCCAACATCTCAACCGGCAAGCTGGGAGGGAACGAAATTTAAGGTATAGTATAGCTAGCAACATTGGCATTCGGCTATTAATCCTGCGATTCTGTCAAAAGTATGGAACATAACCTAAACTAACATCGCGATTCATCTAACGCGCGTTCCCTTTATATCAATATTTCTTACAGTGAGCGATACTTTACTAGTTATCAGTATTTTTCCATTATATACATATTTCCATTCGATTCCTAATCATGTACCTCACAAAACATATTTTGTATATTATATTCAAATGTAAAGCGGAAATGGAATTGTTTCTTTCATCAATTGAATTAAAATTTGACTAAAAGGCTAATGAACTGCATTGGTATGAGAATTTGATAATGAATCTAGGATATCAAGAATAGTTCATGACATCTAAAGGTTGCTTTGCTCTTTCTTTGTTTAAAACCTTGCCACCGGATTGAATTTGTGTGCAACAGGCTCAGATATTGTCTACAACTCATGACAAATTTGTCACACAGAAATGATGTTGAATGTCGTCCAATGGTGCTCTGTTGTTCACATGAAGTCGGGAGGGATATTTAAGGTATAAACTGGCTAGCTGCTTTTGCTATTTTTTGTTCAATAATTTGGGAAATAGAGTTACACAATTTTCTCGTCTGCATCTGGCAGAATAACAATAATACAATATCTGTAGTAATCATGAGAATGGTCATACAGCATGGCATGGCAATGGTCGATGCGACGGTTGCGACCATACACCACGAACCTTGTGCATGTGCTGCGCGATATCGATATCTACCAATACATGTTATCGGTCATCGATTGGCACAAAAACCCAGATTCTGATGACAGTTGCCTCAAGAAACCCAATAAATGGCCTAATTAGCACCGAGCCACCAATGTGGACCATTACCGAAACATCGATGCGTGTTAGTCTTCCATTCCCTTCCTCTAATGCTATTTAAGTCCACATGTGGGCATTTCCTGCAAACCTACCGGTAGCCCACAGGGGTTTGAGTTGGGAGAAAGGCCTTGACACCTTGAAACAACAAATGATGCCAACCATAGGCGTACGAGGCGGGGTGCAGGGGGGCAGACTGCCCCCCCAAATTTCCAGATGCCAAGAAATTCGGGCAAAAGTCCTGAAAAATTCGGGCAGCCTAAGAAGAGAAAAAAAATATATATATATATATATTTTTTTTAGGCTGCCGGAATTTTTCAGGACTTTTGCCCGAATTTCTTGTCATCTGGAAATATATATATATGTAAATATGCAGTAGCTTGCCCTAATCTTTATCAAATTTTTGCCCGACAATTCCATGATTTTCTTTATTTAGCATCATGATACCCGAATATTTCTGTGTAACACCACCGTAAGCGCAGTTCATCTGGGCTACCACGCTTTTTGCACGATCAATTTTTTTTCTAACTAGTCAATTGTATACCTGGACCAAAGGCGGCGGAACCGGGGGGGCACAGGGGGCACGTGCCCCCCACTTTTCCTCAGGTTAAAAATGTGCCTTTTTTCTACATAAAAATTGAGGTGCCCCAAGTTAGCAAGAGGCCAGGGAACCAGAATGAACACTCGGGAAGGGCCGTTTCCGGCCATCTGAGGGGTTTGTAAAACCAAAAATTTTATAGTACGCTCCGCGCCAACCGATGGTGGCGCTCCGCTCAGATAGTCGTGCATACAACTTTGCAAATCCTGGCTAAGCCCGTGACGTTTAATGAATTTCTGTGGGTCAAACTCAAAGCTATTTCGAATGGAAAAATTTTGTTAAGATATTAACAAGAAAAAAACTCTAATTCGGAAGATTCCTACATTAGCAACTAGCATGATTTCACCTCATTTTGTCTCAAAAGAAAACTTGTTCCTTGTTTGCCAATTTGCGCATTTGATATTGCAGTGCTAGTATGCATATTTTCCTTTGGGGGGGGGGGGCGCGTTGATGGAGTGATGTGTATACACAAACAACTGTGTTGTACTGTGTTAAATTAATAAATAAGGTAACTAAATAGGAGCTTAAAAAATATACTGTCCCATTTTTCCCCTTCAAAGTGATGTTACCATTTTTTCTTCTTCTAATTTACCAAATTTTTGGGGAAGTGTAAATTTCTAAAACGTGAGATTATAAATAAAGAATGTTTAGATGCAACTTGCAAGGCCTCAGAAGTGCCGTTTCCGGCAATCTGAGAGGCATTGTATGCCAAAAATTTTCTTGTACGCTACGCGCCAACCGATGGTGACGCTCCGCTTAGATAGTGTCACGGGAACTTTCGGGCACAAAAAGTTCTGCCCCCCCAAACTGAAATGGTCCCGTACGCCTATGACATGGGGGTTGGCTTCAGAACCACACCCCCTTTTTTGTAAAATCCTACATCTGCCGCTGTAATATATCGTTAATGTCTACGTATAAATCCTTATGTTCGATCTTTAATCACTTTTGTATCTATGTTTTTAGTAATCCTTTAATTTGTTCTTGTTTGTTTGTTTCTTGTAAAGGTTTTTCAGCGTCGTGTGAACGGTTCTGTCGATTTCAATCGTAACTGGGACAGCTATAAAGATGGGTTTGGACAGCTGGATCATGAGTTTTGGCTTGGAAATGAAAAGTTGCATTACCTGACACAGCATGGCAAATATAGACTTCGTATCGATCTTGTGAGCAACAGTGGGATATCATACCACGCTTGTTATAAGGAATTTAACATCAAGGAAGAGGGGGAAAAGTACGAGTTTCATGCGTCTCGATTCCATGGCACCAACAGTAAGTAGACAAACACAATTGTGTTTGCAATGCATAGTGATTCCGTTCGTTTCTAGACGTGAGTGTTAAATATTGGCCTGAGGTTATGAGTTCAAGCAGTAACAGTTCTCATGCTGTTTGCTTTCTCCAGGTGAAGATTTGTTTGATCTTATGTAAACTTTCCCCTTAAGTTAAGTTTGTGATGGTTTGTTTGGCTTTTGCTAATTTTTTAAACGAGACACAAAGTCCACTGTGATCATAGATCGCTGTGGTAGAGAAATCTGTGTGAACAACTTCCCTCTAAAATCTAAGAAAAAGCTTAGTCCATCATTGGAAGATATCAAGGCTGTAGACTTGAGCAAGTCTAAACATGACATCATCACACCACATGTGTTTCAACTTTTAATGATTTTCTTTACCCAGTACAATACTTACTTTCTGTAACAGAGATGGATTTTGCAAATGCTGCCACTATAAAATTGAAGTTAATACGAGATAATGATGACAGCTGTTTCAGTGGGAATGTAAGGCTTTTTTTTATAGTTCCAGGTATAAGTTGGTAACGGTAAGCCGGGCCTTACACTAGTAACGTTAAGCCGAGCGCAAACATGAAAGTCTTCATAAATAGTCTTCAAAAGCGGATATTTGATTAATAAGTTCCTTTTGATTAACTCTTGGTATTTAAACTCAATGATGAATATAACTATAACTTGGGATGATTAAAATACACGAGCATAAATGCTGATTATAAATATAAATTACGGAGCCCTCTGTTATACGTCTGAAGGCTTCGGGAGATAAACATAAACTCCTGATACGTCTTTAGGAGACACTTTAACCCCCGATTCCAAAATAACAAATTACGACGCGATGCACAGGGCACATGCCCTGCCCTTGAATCTGATTGGTCCAAACTAATAGCTAACCCCTCACCCAACTCTTGATTGGTTGAGTGCCAACCCTATATGCAGATGAGCACATGCAAATGGGCACTCAACCAATTTGAGCCAGTTTGGCTGTCTTCCAGCCCCACAAACCGAATCATTCAAAACAAAACATCTGTACACGCTTCTATAGCGTGTGATTCATAGCCTGCCGTACCACAGAGCAAACCACCAAAACGCAAGCCATGTGTGACGTCATAATAACAACAAGTAAACAAGCTGTTAACACAAACTAGAATACGCTTCACAGCAACATTCTAATTTGAAATTATGAAAAGAAACACAAAGAAAAAGCAATATATGCTTAGTTGTTGTTCTTCTTCTTTTAAAGGGGGGGGGGGGTGGATTCAAGAATTGGTAAAATGCAACTGTATAAAGAACACATCACAGGCCAATTTTGGGGTCACATGGGCATCAGTATTGTCTAGAGAAGCCGACGTGGGGAGGGGAAACTAGGAGGGGGAGCATGAGGATTGGGGCAAATCCCCTGATACCGCCTTCCTTTATGTCGTCACTGCTTATCTGGAATAGAGCATCTTGTGGATTATCAAAATTGATGAAGAGAATGCTAGCAATAGAGTTAAGAGATTCAATATGGAAAATAGAAAAAAGCAAACAAAGAAAATTAAGAATAGAAAGAAAAAATCATGAAAAAGATTCTACTATATGAGATCTTGGAATTTTTGGCATCCTCTAAATTTTGTTTACATCAAAATAAATGGTTTATGAACTCTATGATATATAAGTCATAAACTGTACATATAGGATTGTTCTATCGTTCTGTTGCTATAAAGCATATGTCCAGTATCCTCGAAAATTAAAAATATGAAGAGTAAGCATAAGGAACGAGGCCCAAGATTATTCCTCGATACATCTAACCGGTTAAGTAAAAATCAGGGTAAATGGTTCTTTATATCGTGACCTCCTTTTCCCCTCTCCTTTCCACTCTCCTTGATATCGAAAATGTTGTTACTTGCAGGTTCCAGTGATAGTACCTGTCAGAAATATCTAAGCTCACTCAATACATATGACATGTACAACACATCCCGGCATTTACTCTTCTGTTTGATTGTTTTGACCAAAATGTCGCTGATTGTTCATTCTGTTCCTTTTTTATTTCTCTATAATATTGTAATAATTTTGAAATGATCATAATAGGACTGAATGTGGGGAGCAATTTCATGCAAGTACATTAAAACTTGTTCCTAGCTGAACTTAGAGATAGTATTCTCATTACTCTCAGTGTTAGAATAATAACAAGCATATGGGCAATATGGAATTTAATTATTAAGATGGTGGGGACTGAATAATTTGCGGAAATAAACCAAACAACATGTTACCTAATTAATATAAGCTATGACAGCGTAGTGTTTATTTTTTCTCAATCTATCCATTTGCACGTTCTGAAAAAGTTGTATGCACTGAAGCCAATCCGTGAAATTATTGTGAATATTTTGGTCAAATAAATATCTTTGTGAAATAAAGAGCACTCCAGAGGCTAAATATCATTTGTGGACAATAAATCAGTGATGCTAATGCAGTTATCTACCGTATATCGCTCTGTAATTATTCCATCGATATCTTTATGTCTTGCAGGTCTCAGTAATGGTCTCAGCGATCAGAATGGTAAAGCATTCAGTACATATGACAGGGACAATACTGAAAGAGACAACAATTGTGCCGATATCACACAGGGTGGTTGGTGGCATAAACCATGTAATGGCGATTACACAAACCTTAACGGTGTCTACGGTTCCAACCAGGATTCAACCTCCATTTACTGGAAAGGTCTACCCAACGGAGAAAGCATCATATCATCTGAGATGAAGATACGACATTGTATAGGCTGTAATCAACATGATTGAGAAATGTTAATACTATCTTTTAAACTGTACCTTTTACAATTGAAAAAAATAAGATGCCATCGATATCATTTCTGAAACTGTGCAGTGAAATATGTCAATGAAAATCAGAAAGATGTTGAAAGGCTGACTTTTTTTGTCGACAAACTTCAGATAGATTGTCAAAATGAGTACTTGCTGCATCTTGATAATTTGAGTAATTTGTAAATATATGAACAAATGACTCAAGTGAAGTGCTTTATAATTGAACAATTTCCTGTCAAATGTTCTTATCAATTTCATTAGAATTTACCAAAGTGATGTTTTGCAGAAAATTGGTAAATCTATCACTTCGATATTTAATTAAATTAAACTTTTTATTGAAAAATTATGATTTACTTAGTAGTATGAGCAAGTATTTCTAAATTTTGTTTAAAAGTTATTGTCCAAATGTAAGATCGATAATGGATCACCAAACAATTAAAAAAATATGCGGTTGATTTTACTAATGATTTTGTAAGTGTATGATTCATCCTTTAAATAAAAAAAATCAAATAGTTGAAATATGATAAAATAATCATTTTGTAAGTTTGCAGTTATATTTTTCAATAACTTCAAACACTCAAAGTAAGGAACTGATTGCTGCAATTTGTTTTTTAAAACAAAAGAATTTATCACTTCACCATTTTGTTGACAATTGTTATCATATTTACAGATTTATATCTTTTACTTTTTGAGAGTAAATTCCTTTACCCCATTTTTGACAATATATATATATATATATGTTAAGTTTTCTTTTGAAGGTGAGTAAATTGGTACTACTGTATTACTGTTGTCGCAACTCTCTCTATATAAGGCTCTGCATATACCAATGGCACACTGCCACCCATGAAAGGTACTTAAAATGAAGCATATAGCATCTAATGAAATTCATAGTATATTAGTGTAGTATACATATATAGTCGTACCAAAAGTGTGTTACAAACAGCATGTATGGTCGGTCTATAAAGTAAGTGTTTGCGACAAAAGCTGCGCGCGTTTACCGCAAGTGACGTATCAACAACATGAAGCTACAAAATGTAGACGCCTGCCAAAAAGAGGGCGTTTAACATATATGCAGTAGCAGAACCGTAGATAGACTATAAACGGCTCTGTGCAGTAGTATATTACATTATTAGTTGCGTGCTGTCCTTTAAAGGTATATAAAGCACAAGTATAGAGAAGAGATTAGTTTCATTGCTGTGATGTGAAGTAGGAAAATGAGAGAAGTACATCAGATAATCAATCACCAACTACTACCGGTCGAAAAGAAAGGGTTTTTACAATGGTTCCTTCAAACAGGGGTGAAAAAGGTTTTAATGAAGCTTGGCTCATCACCACCCGTACCCCCCCCCCCCAAACAAATCCATGTGATGATCAGCGGGTATAGGCTAATGTCGATTGGGATCCCCTTTAGTCAGAGCCGTACGTATGGAAGCCACTTTAACATTTATTCAACAATTACAGATATCTCTAATACATTTTTGTATATCTCTTCTTCATGTTCAGATATCTCTTATTCATTTCCAGATATCTCTAATTCATTTCCATTTTGAATTAGAGATATCAAGAATATTCAAATTGGATATCTCCCATTCGAATTCTTGATATCTCTAATTCATTTTGGATATCTCTAATTGTATTCTTGATATCTCTAATTCAAGTTTGGATATCTCTAATTTCAATTCTTGATATCTCTAATACAATTTTGGATATCTCTAATTCGAATTCTTGATATCTCTAAAGTTTGGATATCTCGGATACCATTCGAGACATCTTTAGTAATGTTTCCATTTTGATACCTTTAATATATTTCTTGATATCTAAAAATCAATTTGAGATAGTTTAATAAAATTCAAGATATCGAAAATGCAATGTCTGATATCTCTTACTGAATTGGAGATACCTGAAAAAATGAGAGATATCTTCAATTTGATTCGAGATATCTGCAATTAATTTCAGATATCTCGAATTAAATTGAAGATATCTCTGTGTATTGATTAAAGTTTACATGGCGTTCCATACGCCCGCCAAGTTTACGGCGGCCTGTTCAATTTTGTGCATTTCGATTTGTGCGCTCTGCAACCCAAACGAGTCAGCGCCCTAAACACGGCCCTGTCATAAAAGTTATAACGCTGCCGTCAGCCAGAGTACGGTAGAACCGGCAGAACATCTGCTAAAATTAAATTAATTGTACTACCGTATCTAACACGGCTTTGCCGGAGTGAAAGAGGTATAATGGTTTTACTTTCCTCAAGTGTCCAAACTCAGGCAAGGGCTAGGCTAGGCATATGATTTCGAACAAGTGTACTGTTAGTGTCAGTAAGTAAGTATTAGTGTTACTACTATACTAGCCTAAGTTCAGGCCTAGCCCATAATTATACATTTGAAGACAGTGTATCGACTCTTACGAACTTACATTTTAAAACTATTCAATCAACATGTATGTAAGGGTGTTAGCCACTGAAAATAAATGTTTGTTCTTGATCAGAGAACTCTGGGTTTGGTGTGATGACCAAACACAGAGCAAGACACACAAAAAAAAAAATAGAAAACTCAACTGGATTGGATCAAATTAAAATATAATTACGAATGACAAACAATATAGTACAGCTTATCTGGGCCCAGTCAAAGAATTAAATAAAACAACTTACAGTAGTGAGTGCGCACCCAAAAGTAAAGTAAATACACTTAATTTATAAATCTGTTCTGGTCAGTTGGCGTGCTGGTGACATCAGGTACAGTATTCCACGACATCGGTAAAGAGTTGAACAGATGAATGGTAGGCTATAATGTCTGATCCCAACAAAATAGTATCCTTTAATTAATAGTAAATAGTGTCCCAGGCTATCCTCCAGTAAAATAATGTGTATATCCTTGGTAAAATAATGCCAGTTATAACAAATGGTGTCCCGGAATATCCTTTATGGTAAAATTATATCCTCTAGGCCTAAGTAAATAATATTCTTTATAGTAAATAATGCCCCAGACTGTCAGGTGAATATGACTCCTTCCATAAAATAATAAGGACTACAGTAACTTGATTTTGTAAATTAAGATTTAAAACAAACTATCCAGCATTAAAACTATATATATCTTCTCTTTTACAACTGTCTTGCTCTAATACCTATGGCCAACTGCCTGACTCCCTATACCCTCACAAAACTCCTTTGTTCCTATAATATATACAGTATACACAGACCCCATTTCCTGTGAGGGCTAATTTCCAGGAAGAACAAAGATAGTTGCTTAGCAACCCAGAAGGAGAAATCTTAATCCCCCTCCTTTTACCACCACAAGCAACATACAAATACACACACTGTACAAATGCATAGCCCTCTGTACAATGAGCACTGTACACTAATACTAATATACAAGAAAAACTATAGTACAAAAGAAAACTTTATGTAAGAGCTGACCATCTTACATGTACATTAAAGACTGTGCATCTATTCTCCAATCTTGTCTTAACTACAATTCAGTCTATCCAGCGAACCGTCACATTTTGAAGACGGTGTACCTACTGTATCCTTCCACGCCAATCAAAAAAGTTTTACAAATAAATTCCTCTGTAAAATCCATTCCTAAAATGTACCTCTCCGCCATGGGTTTCGGCCTTTCCGCCACAGGGGAAAGGATCGAAACCTATGGCGCAATGGTATGGCAATTCTGGGTCATAATAATTAGCGTCAACAGGCCCATTTCACGACAACTCAAGACAACTCAAGACAACAAGTTTAAAATACCATCAAATACAATGGTTGTAGTCAGAGTGTATCTGGAAACACGTTTAAAACTCACTGAAACCATCGTGCATACATATTTTTCATGGGAAAAAATGTTTTTGTCGTAAAAATAGTCAGCTTTCTCCGTCCGAAGAATTGGTCGACTACTGTAGATGCTATTGCGCTTGCGCAATGACATTGGACCGGACAATTACACTACAGGTAAATCATTTTTAAGTCGAGAATGGTGCCCACACGCTTGTGTCAAATTGTCAATGTAAGAAACTCTTCATATTATAGTTTTATTGGCATGTATTTCTTTGTTTCTTTCTTTTGTTCTTTAACTTTTTCTTCTGTCTCAATTTTTTTGTCCTTCTTTCTTTGCTTCTCTCTTTCTTTCTGTCTCTATTTCTTTCTTTATTTTTTGTACACAAAGGTAGTTTCAAATCCCTAACACAAATCCATCCATATCATAATGGTGCGGTCCGAAGTCATTGCGCAAGCGCAATAGCATCACGTCGTCTAATTCTATGGACGAAGAAAGTTGACTATTTTTACGAAAAATAATTTTTCACCCGTGAAAAATATGTATGCACAATGGTTTCAGTCATTTTTAAACGTGTTTACAGATACACTCTGATTACAACCATTGTATTTGATGGTATTTTAAACTTGTTGTCTTGAGTTGTCGTGAAATGGGCCTTTTGACGCTAATTAGTATGACCGGCAATTCTACCTATGGTGGAATAGCACTGGATAGTGACTGGAACCCTGTGTTACACATGTAGTTACATTGATATAGAGTGTATTTTCTTTGAGTCAACTTGTAGCCACTTTTTCAATAAAAATTTTAATCTGCAAACCCATATAACAGAAATTGCCAAATTTGCCACAGTGAAACAAGGAAAACATCTATTTTGTATATTGATATATTTTAGTGAAATTTCAATGCTATTTATGTATTACATTACAATGCTGGATTGTAGATTAAAATTAGTTTGACTTGCACCTTTAATTCAAGTACTGTATAATTCTCTCTACTTACGGTGCAATTTGGTCAAACCGTCAATGAAATCAATTAGCTGAAGGATAGAACTAAACCACTGAGTAACATCAGCAACATTGTCATTACTGCTATCCTTTAAAAGAACTCTATTGCCATTACTATAACAAACTTACTGTATTCCATCATATAATATTGGCCAAATTTACAGCAATGACCTCATAATTGCAATAGTTAGCTGAATGGGATTTTTGTCACATTTTTTGGTGTCAGCATAGAACTGGAAATTTCTACAGGAATCATAGTTATTTTAAGGGATGTGATGCCATGGTATAAAGGACAAAATTTCCGAGTTACTAAGATGTATATCTGGGAAGATATGTATATTATAAACCTTGTTCTGGAATGTAATTATGATGGTAGTTACAGTACATTACAATGCTTTTGCTACAATGCGTTTCTAACCAACTTTAAATTGGATTTCTTGCTCATGATCCTTTGGGCCAAGGTCCCATTGGAAATTAAGTTTAGAGTTAGAACTTTGTGAAGTTTAGGCTTAGATGTCAGTGTGAAACTGTTCTTGTAAATGATCACAGTAATTTGGATCACTCTGACTTTGCAATGGTACTCAGAAAATTTTGTGGTACTCGTCCTCAAGGCTTTGAACTGGTACTCATATCCCTACCCTGAACTTTGTATATATGCACAACAAGTCTGGCAACTGCAAATACATAATTGTGTTTGTTCTAATTGTGTTGTTTTTCACACAGAGATGGTATCCTAGTGCATTGCTGCTGATTGGCTGTTTAATCATGCCAAGTGTTGTCTGTACCATCTGTTCAGAATGTCTGGAGTTTGATCATCAGGTGGTCTCTGCATGTCCCTGTGGGCATGTGTACCATGAAACATGACAAATGGTTAGTAGTAATTTAAGGTCTTCTTTGATGGTCTTCAAACTTGTTACCATGATGATGATAAATAATGCAAAAAGTTTCTGAAAAATATAATACTGGAGGTTGTAACTGTTCACATTATCCCCATCACTGGTGAGAGCTACTGTACCATTGAACATGCTATTTTACAGTAGAGTAGTTTACCTAGTATATTGCAGTATATTTGTTCACTCTTACAATTAATATTTATTTTGCACATTAAGTACCTAGAGAGTCAGTCTTGTGTTGCTGCTCAAGCTCTTTATGACTTCATTCATCTTAAATTTCTTTAAGTAATATCAGTGTAGTACTCCTATGTTCAGTTACAAGACTAAGCTTAAGAGAAACTCATAAGAAATAACTGTTAATTTGTTTTTTTCCCTTACATTATTGTCCACATTTTGTTATTTCAGAATGCTCTTGATGAGATTCAATTGAAAGTGACCAGTCTAACTAAGGAGAAAGGTGAACTGCACTCTGAAAGTGAAAGGCTCTCTACTCTAGTGGATTCCTTAAATGGCAGAGTAAGGATTATGACCAAACAGTTAAAACAGGAACAGATGATCAATGATGGTTTTAGAGTATGACACTTTCATCTTCAGTTTTTTTCATATATATATAAGTCTGTAAATCCCTTTTTTGATAAGCTTGGCTGTAAATTTCCCTTTACTTTACCCATGAGACCAAAAAGTTGAAGCAGGAACAGATGGCTTTAGGATATTTACCTTCATCTACAGTCAATAGAAATAGAAACAAATCCTTTTTTCTTTGTTTTCAGTCAGTGGGATTTCCAGAGCATTCAATACTTGAAAGATATCCAGGTATATTGTAGTGAATCCGTCAAGCAAGATCTAGACAGGAAGCCTCTGTAAAGGGTACGTTAAGCTTGTCAAAACAGACAAAAAGGTTACAAGTACTTTTTGCAACAGAGATAAAGACAACCATTAATTTCTCCCCATTTTTAAAGAGTTATTGTTTTAGTTTGTGTCTCTGGATTTTTGAAAATGTATTTATTTTGGTGTTCTATAGTTCGTAGAAAATATAGAAATATATAAGCAGCATATGATAAAAATCGATGCTGAAACTGCCTTATGTTATTGTTATTAAAATTTTTAAATTTGAAATCTTTATGATATTTACTCATGGAAGCTTGAAATGAGCATTTGTGAGGGAACTGGCTTTATCGGCTTATTATGTTGACTATTGTCAAAAACGTGTGTCTTTTATTCAGAATTGTTATTTTTATCTTCATAGGTTAAGAAGTGCAAATTTCATGTCTATGAACCTTGAGATTTGAGATTTAATTATCATTTTTATTTGAAGTAAGCTTCTGCAGATACACAGAGCTGTAGTGTATATCATTGCTGCCTCTTCAGAACAGTAGAATCTCAGTAGGGCCATTCCACGTCACGTAAGTCACAAATCACAGAGACATTTGACACTTGTTTTCAATCTCCAGTTCAGTGCAAGTCTAGAGTTAAGTCATATGCCTATCATTCCTTAACTTTGAATACCCACAATAAATTCTGTCACCCTTGCAAAACGTTAATGCTTTCCCATTGCGAATTATAGCGCCCTCAACTTGTGTCACGTAAGTCACGCAGAGAAATGAAGAATTTCAACTTTTTGAAGGAAATCAATAAATCCTGTGAAGTATTGAGAGAAATGTGCTAAGTTGCCTATTATATCTGAAAAGGACACATTGAAGAATAACTTCAAGGTAAAATTTAATTGATATGCGTTTTATACCGGTATTCGTATGCAAATTAGCGACGTCACGTAAGTCACAAAAAATTGTCACGTAAGTCACACGTGTGAAACTGCTCAGTTTCTTCTCACAGTTTCCAAAGATACAGAGTAACACAGGCTAAGGACATGTTTACAAGTTCATTATATTGAGGTTGGGGGAAGGGGAGGGGTCTATTCCACATAAAAATAGAATCTAGAAGTTCACTTGTACATAAAAAGTCCTATAGTCTAGTTTTGCGAAATTTCTTAGTTTTAAGTGCTACAGTAGCTAAATAGTTTCTTAATTAGGAGTAAACAAGTTTTTCTAGACTAGTTAATACAGAATGCTTCTAATGTATTTGCATTTCTACATTTTTGGTTATAATTTAAAGCTTTTTGGTAACATTTTAGTCACTTTTGGGAATTTGGATTAAAACAATTAATCCATATAAATCCATGTGGTAAAGGCAGAAGGTGGCAAGATGTGTATGTGGAAAACCGCATTAGATACTGAAGGAGAGCCACTAATGTCAGTTACAGTATGTTGTACTGTACTTCCATAGCTCTCTGACCTCTCATATTAAGGTAGATGACTGGGTTGTTGTAAAATATGATGATGTACTGTACCCAGGAGAGGTTACAAATATGGTGCCTGCCACCACCACAACGTGGAAATGGCCTCTTATGGTAGATAAAATCTCCTACTAGCCCGAAAACATTATTAAAACAAATTTTACCCCCTGAAGCACCTTGTGCAGTTCAGGGGTAGACTGCAATTCACATTTTAAGAAGTTAATGTCTCAATATGTGTTTGTTGCTGAAATTCGGAAAACAAAAATCCGAAGCAGATTCAATGTTTCTTAACTTCTAAATGCACTCTGACCAGGGGGAATTAATGGAGAAAAACTGTCGCAGTCAAACAAAAGAAATTTATTTTCTGTTGCCCGTATGGCGCGAACGATTTACTGTAAAATCACTGCAACCGCCCATATCAGCACGTTCATTACACAAATGTAACCTACTTATAAACTTATCGTCCACTTTTTTTACCCAATTAACGGAAGAAACTCTTGAAAATACCTGTTTTTTCATTGCAATGGAAGGAAATGATACAATTTTGCAAGCTACATCAGTAAGACCGACAGAAAGATACTATTCAAAAGAACGAATCTACCACAGGAGAGCCACAAAAGTGAAAGTACTTCTAGGCATAACCGTTGTATACAAAACAGAGAGATTTAATTGGCGCATGATCTGTCGGCCGGGTTTGCACATTTTGATTGAATTTTGTAAAATCTATGGACTCGTTAAGAAATCTGTTGTTTATCAACATATAAAATAAAAAATAATGAATATTGATATGTAAACTGCATAGAAGGGTGTCATTTTCACTGAGCTTTCAGTGCAGTAAGCTGGAAAAGTTGAAGTTTAAATTTGGCAAACACGTCATGAGACTTAAAGGTAACAAGTAATATTGTTCTAAGTTTGAGCTGTTTGAGCCATTTTTTGCAATTCACTTACTTGTTTGTAACCTTTCAAGTTTACTTCACATTATAAATGTTGTTCTTGCATTTTAGAACTGAGAAGGTATCTTTGATAAATAGGAAGGTGTTATAAACCTGTTATAGTATAGAAGACATCAAAACTGTGTGAATGTGTTGAGAATGAACTTGTCACGTAAGTTACACTTCCCTTTGTGACTTACGTGACGTCACGTAAGTCACACACTTCCGGAGTCCCTAAATTTGTTAAAGCTGGTTACATTGATCAAAAGTGGTGGTATTACAGATCAACCTTTATAGCTACCTTTACAACTGTAGCTCACTTTGCTCTCACACACTATATATTATTGGAGGAAAACATTCCCTTCTATTTTTGTCACGTAAGTCACAGCCAGAGTGTGGCATTTTTAACATAATCTGTGTTACCAGTAATAAAGGAAATTTGTTAAATTGTGTTATTATATAAATTAGCAGACTGCATTTAACTGCCACATTAAAAGAAAGCTTGGACTTTCCTTTCATTTAAGGATTTTTTCTACTTTCAATTATTATTTGATAATGCACCATAAATGTGCCTACAGTTTGAGATGGATACTCATTGCTATAACCCAAGATTGAGAAATCAGAAGAAGAAAACTTTAATCGTTTATGAAAGTCTAACCTACTTACTTTACATCATACACAAAGAGAGACAACTTATAACCCTTTCTAATTTTGCCATGTTGGGACCACTTGGTGTGGAATGGCCCAGTAGATTGAGCTGTTTGACATAAATGTTTGTATTCAGCCAATCAGTGATTGGAATGAACATCAAAATGAATATTCATGTTTTAATTTCTCACGTCATTGTTTAAGCCTGATATGAATAATCTCTCCATTAGGAATAGAGTCATTTCATTCCCTATTATCTTGGAAGTGACAGGCTGTTTTCCTTGTTGTTTTTCTGTGTTGGACAGGACTTTCAAGAGGAAACTCCCGTTCTTGGTCAACCAGTTTCAAGCAAGATGTTGCTTTCTCATCTGCTGTTCCTATCACTAGTGTGTGTGACTATCAATGGACAAGGTAAGCACACAGTCAGTTTCATGGTCTTCACTAATTAGGGCCATTGTATAATTGTTAAAATACTCCTGATTAAAATATAATACTCGCCACACTTCCCCTCTGCTGCCCCTTTTCATCGATATGTACCAGTTTACACATATTGTTCTTTGTTAATTGTTAGAGTGTAAAGTGTGAATCACCCACCCAACCCCCCCCCCCCCCAGCCAACCTCCCTCTTTCATGGAGAATAACAAAAGTACTACCATACTTATAAAGCTGCAGATGCACATCCTTAAACCATATTTCTTGTTATGTTCATACTTCCAAATTTCATACATTTTCGTTTAATATACTGATTAGCCAATACGAAAGATGTACAGTACTTTACATTACATCTGTAAAACTCTAGCCTGGTATTTTAATTTACCGTTCAAAGATCAGTTGTTATTTTTAACCTGTCATATCGCACACAAGTTAACTTGATAAAATTATGTACAAAGCCAAAGGGTATATAAGTGAACCTGTCAACAAACAGGCAATCCTTTTAGTTAATATTGACATTCAGTGACATGTTACTCACAAAGGCATAACAGCTCATGCTGAGACAATCCATGATCCTTACAGTTCAGGAGTGTGTGACAAGCTGTTTGACCTCATTGTCCTCATCATCTTTGACCTTTTACAATAATCAATTATAATATATAAACATGGAAATGATTATTTGATGTTGTTTGTAAGGTCGTAAGTTCTATTAGCAAGGAAAAAGTACCTGATTTTTCGAGATCAGATACAGAGGCAATTGAAACTTTACTAAAGGGTACAGATTGGATTAATTTGTTTAGTGATATGAGTGCTTCTCAGTCTTGGATTTGTTTTGCTGATAAATTAAAGGTCATTATGGAAAATCATGTTCCGTGGAAGAATCGTCGTCGTAAAAGCAGTATGCCTCACTGGATGAATAAGAAAGTTAGATGTGCAATTAGGCAAAAACGTAGAATGTGGAAGTTGTTTAGGAGGACTAAATCTGAATCTCTTTTGGCCAAGTTTAAAATTCATCAGCTGAAAGTAGAATGCTTAGTCTCTGATGCAAAATTGAATTTCGAAAAAAGCATCGCCCTAAAAATTAAGGATAACCCAAAGGCCTTCTTTTCTTATGTCAGGTCTAAGCAGAAAGTTAAAGATGCAATTGTTTCCCTTAGGGCACCACAGGCTGATAAGATAGTTACTGATAGTCAGGATCTTGCAGATCTTTTGAACGACTATTTTGTGTCGGTTTTCACAAGGGAAGATACGAGTAGTATTCCAGATTTTCAGGGGGGCAGTGATAGGCCTAAACTGGATACGGTCTTATTTTCGGATGACGTTGTCTTAAAGGAGCTGCTTCGTCTAAATGTTTCTAAAGCTTCTGGACCGGATGCAATCCATCCGTATTTGTTGAAGACTTTTGCACACTATTTCTGCGTTCCACTCTCGTTGATTTTTAGTAAATTTATGGATGAAGGTTATGTTCCCAGGGACTGGAGATGTGCTAATATTACCCCAATTTTCAAGAAGGGTGATAAGACTAAGCCCTGTAATTATAGGCCCGTTAGTCTCACTAGTGTAGTTTGTAAGGTCATGGAGTCTATTGTTAAAAAGTCTTTGGTCTGTCACTTCAGCAGTCAGTCTTTGATCAGAGAGTCTCAGCATGGCTTTTGTCAAAAAAGGTCTTGTCTCACTAATATCCTTGAGTTTATGGAAGATGTAACAAGCTCACTAAATAGGCAGAGGTCTGTAGATGTTGTGTTCCTGGATTTCCAGAAGGCCTTTGATAAAGTTCCCCACCAGCGTCTTTTACTTAGGCTGAAGAGCATGGGTGTCATAGGGAATTTACTGTCTTGGATCGGGAATTGGCTTGGTAATAGGGAACAGAGGGTGGTAATTAATGGCTGTGCTTCTTCTTGGCAGAACGTTACTAGTGGGGTTCCACAAGGGTCTGTATTAGGTCCCCTGTTGTTTGTTGCCTATATAAATGACATCGACGGAGATATTTTGTGTACAGCTAAGAAGTTTGCTGATGACACCAAATTGTATTCTGAGGTCTCTTCCAAAAGCGATTCTGAGAAATTTCAAGCGGATTTAGATAAGATTTTTTCCTGGTCTCAGGGGTGGCAAATGCTTTTTAATATTGATAAATGTAAGGTAATGCACATTGGTAGTAGTAACCAAAAGTTTACCTACAATCTAAATGGTGTGGAGTTACAGGAGGTCTCTGTTGAAAGAGACCTAGGTATCTACATTGACTCGTCTCTGCAACCTTCCAAACATTGTCTTGAAGCTGCTAAAAGAGGTAATAGGGTTTTAGGTATGATCAAGAGGAACTTCAGTTTTCTGAAAGAGGACATCGTAGTTAGGCTTTATAAGCAGTTGGTTAGGCCTCATCTGGAGTATGCTGTGCAGGCTTGGAACCCTTATTTTGCTAAGGATAAGGAAGTACTTGAAAGGGTCCAGAGGAGGGCTACTAGGATGATTAGTTCCTTAAAGAGGGTTCCTTATTATAGGCGGTTACAACTGTTGAATCTCACCACACTGGAGCTTAGGAGGTTACGTGGGGACTTGATCCAGGTTTTCAAGATTGTGTATGGTTTCGACAATTTATCCTTTACCGACTTTTTCATGTTTGCAAACAGTAGTTGTACTAGAGGTCATTGTCTTAAACTTCAAAAGTCGCATAGTAGGATTAATATTCGGCATAACTTTTTTTCTAATAGGGTTGTGAATGAGTGGAATAGTTTGCCTGAGAAAGTTGTACTTGCAAGTAGTGTCAATGGGTTTAAGAATGCTTTGGACAAGCACTTTAAGCATTGTAATCGGGTCTGAGTGTTTGTGTCTTCAGTTTTTTTCCCTCTCTTTATAGGGTCCTTGATGGGGACTTAAGTGTCCCTCCTGATCCTTTTTTCTACTAAACTAAACTAACTAAACTAAAGTGATATTTCTTACGTATAAAGGTATGACAGTCTCTGCCAATTTGGCATACGGGTCATTCCGTGTCAAATCTCGGATGGCCGTTGCTGGACCCTCTCCAAAAATTACCACCATCATTGCATGATTAGAGCACCATGAAATGAGCATATTCTGAAAATTTCAGTTGCATTGCTTCAAAATTGGCCGAATCATCACACTTTGAAATTCCGCAATTTGTCGCCACCGTGGCATTTTGACATTTTCTTGTGAGGTCTGATTTCCAGCAATTAAATATCCCACTATATTTCTATTAAAAAGCCTATAGACTAAATAATATGATCTTGTGGAATTACGTCAACTTAAAAATGCCAAACTATTCAATTTGGTTATTTTTTGCAAAAAAAAAGTGCTATTTTTAGTGATGTATGTCCAGTCCAAACAATACACAATATTGATTACATGATTTCCTGTAATATATTTGTAAGTTGTGCAGCTAAGTTGTTATTTCATGCTGAGATTCTGCATGAAGAGGGGTTTTGATGCCAGTTGTTTTTACCAAGGTAACCATGTGAGAGCTGTGAGGGTTTTTTAACTAACTTGTAAATATGAAGTGCCGACAACTAACCAAACCCAGGGTTGTAGCTTTTCTCAATATTAATTAATGAGGTTTAAAGTTGCTCTGATGTACAAAAGAGGTCGTCTTTGACAGCCAATAGCTCAAAATGCGTCGTATTGAAATATCTGTTGGTGAACATAGTTTGGTCAGATCCAGTTCAGTTGGGGCTCTATAAGTCATCCAGGAAAGTTCAAGGAAAGTTCATATGTAGTATTGCTTTAAGCACACTTAAGTGCCAGTTCTCCATTTTCACCCTGGGGGGGGGGGGTATCAACAGGGTCAACAGGTTACTGTATCTCAAATGGTGGAAAAATTGGCTCAAGGGTTCAAAGATTGGCTCAATTGGTCTCAAATTGGCAGTTTTGTGGTTTATACCAGGTGATTTGTAGGTTGTCAGAATATTTCACTGTGCCTTTAACCAATGTCATGTAGATCTCTCAGTCTATAATAACAAATTTTGAAGGGAGTTTCAAGCTCAAAATTGGTAACAGAAAATGTCCTTATTATTCATACAATCTATGTCTCTACAGGATATTTCAGATAGGAATTGAAATAACAATTCCATACTTTAAAATCCTTACCAGTGAATTAAATGATTGATGCTTTTCGCTTTCTGGATCCAACAAATTGTCAATAAAGTATTAATATCTCTTCTCTGTTCTTGATATTCAATCTAAAGACTAATGCAGCTTTCTTATTACATGGTTTGTCAAAGGCAGACTAAAATTTGACATTTTGCAACATTTTACATTCATAGCGTATCAGTAGCGTGCACAGGATTTCCATGTTGGGGGGGGGCAAAAATTCAAACTCTCTCCCCCCCAACTGATTTTGGTAAGGAACTTTGGTGGAAGTTCCAGAGGCAAAGATTTTATGAAGAACGGGAGCTGCCCTGGGATAAATGAAGCTTCTCCAAGAATTTGTTTTTGTTAGTGTCAAATGGTGCATTATGAGGCATATTTAGACTATAATTTAGGTCCATATAAGTACTGTAGCTGCAAAATGCAAGATTGTGCACACTCAAAAGTTCATGGAGGGCCATGAAGTATTTGATAAAGGAGGGATGCAGTTGTGGGTTTATCGAAGCTTACTCTCGTGTAGCGGGGGGGGGGGGGGTGATCGGGTTCGACAGTTCTCAAGAAAAGAAAAACTTGGAAGTCAAATGGTTCATTCTTTGGTATATATTTAGACTATAATTAAGATCTATTTAAGTAATTCTAAATGGAAGATTGTGCTTCTATAATTCTCAATTCTTCCCAGCTGAATGCCAAAAAAAAAATAACGGCTGATGAACCGAGGTGCTCTTATGTGATGATCCTGCTAGATGTATCTGTATACATAAATGTATACATGTGAAATGTATCTAGTTTGTAGATGGCCTGACTTTCAATTCAAGGGCCTGTTTTTTATTGTTCTGAGGGGCCAAAAGCAGTACATTGGGGACATTTTAGTAATGGGCTGGCCGTCTTAATACTATACCCGATGTAGATTAAAGAATGGAACATCATATGTAGATGAATAATCAATGTGCGCTAAAACAAGGACATGGGGCCACTTTGGATTACTGACTGCACCGGTTCATACCAATACCAACCTGTTTGGTTTTGGCGGAATTACTTTACTTTTGCCCCAATAGACTGCAACGGCCTAGCCTCCGCTATTGACCAAATCTAGAGTTAACAACAGTAGTGGGCCCGACTTCCGATTGAAGGGCCTGTTTTGATTATTCCCAGGGCCTTAAACAGTACATTGGGGGCATTTTACTTACATTACTGGGCTGATCGCCTTAATACTATTTTTGGTCGGCCCAATGGAAGATAAAAGAATGAGACATCTGGACATCTAGATGCATAAGCAATGTGCACTAATAAAAAGTATACATGGGGCCAGTTTGGTGTACTGACTGCAGGTTTAATACCAAGTTACATGTTTGGTTTCAGCGATATTACTTTACCTTGGCCCCAGGATACCGCACCAGCCTAGCCTGCGCTATTAACCTAATCTAGAGTTAGCAACAGGACATCGAGATATGATATCTACCAATCTGAAGTATATATTTCTCTTTTCGTTAAGCCAGCCATTATCACCAGCCTGAAACGAAACAAGTATGTTAGTCTTTTAGATAAATGGTGAAAAAGATGATTGACATCTGGCGCAGACAGGTCTGTTAATTTCCAAACCAATGACCAGTAGACTGAAGTTTGAGACGTTTTAGTGACTTCATAATCACCATAGACAGGGACATGATGGTATTGCATCTCTGCTTCTCTGCATTAATGTTTCCTTTCAAATTTCTTTAGTGCAACTCCTTGAAATTTTTGCAGGCCTTATAGTCTAGATGACAACTAGATGACAAGTGATGATCCTGCTAGATAATGTCAGTTAAATGTATCTAGTTTATAGATGGCATGACTTTCGATTCAAGGGCCTGTTTTATTGTTCTGAGGGTCCTAAAGCAGTACCATGGGGACATTTCAGGTATGTAACGGGCTGGCCGCCTTAATACTATTCCCGATGGAGATTAAAGAACGGAACATCATATGTAGATGAATAATCAATGTGAGATAAAAAGTACATAATGCCAGTTTGGTTTACTGACTGCAGGTTTAATACCAATACTAACCTGTTTGGTTTTGGCGGAGCGGAATTACTTTACTTTTGCCCCAATAGACTGCAACGGCCTAGCTTCCGCTATTGACCAAATCTAGAGTTAACAACAGTACATCGAGATACTATGTCTACCAATTTGAAGTGTTTATTTCTCTTTTCTGTAAGTGTGTTATCTATCACCGGTCAGCTTGAAAATAAACAAATGCTTTAGTCTGTTGTATAAATGGCGCAATTGATGTTTGAAGTCTGGCCCAGGCCAGCTGGTTACCAAGCCAATGACCAACAAAATGAGCTCATACTTACCATGTATTCATATACACGTGTATCGATGCTAGCCTATTAATGGGAGCTAAAAACGGTTGCTGTTGCTATCTATTGAGACTAATAGCAAACTGTCTGTATGAAATTATCTGAATGAAAATTACAAATAAACAACTTTCATTGACTTCTTAAAGGGATAAATTCAAAAAGAGCCTGACCTGTAGTGAATTTAGTAATAAGTGACATGAGATAATGAAAAAAAAAATAACAACAGAAACGTATGAATGGATACAAATTATCAATTCTTGTATATTCCAACACATCTTTGAAACTACCTAACAACAATTTTCAAGTATCCAAAAGCTATGTTTAGTTGCTTGGAAATGCGGTAATTAAAAACATTTTAGTGACGTCATAATCAACATAGACCGGGGGACATGATGGTATTGCTTCGCTGCATCAATGTTTCATTCAAATTTCTTTAGTGCAACTACTTAAATTGATTCAGTCCTTATAGTCTAGATAACTACTCCCTGGTACAAGTAAAAGCTTTTTAATATCTGAGAAAACCTAAGAGGGTCAGAATTTGAGAGAAGCCATGTATCGAAAATTTATAAATTATTTACACTGCAGGCAAGATGAGTTTTAACATAAACCCATATCACACCCACCCAATCTTACATTCCATCCCATACTCCTCTCCCTACCCCATCCTCTCCACCTCCGCCTTCATCCAAAACCCTCCTCTAAGCTTTCCTTACCTCATAGTCACCTTCTCCCAAACCCCAATGTCAATCCACCCAATTTCTAATCCCAGCATCCTCCTCACGACTCCAAGCTCTAATTTGGTATATGTAACATGTGTGGTTAAGAAGCGGTGTTTATCGTAGGTACGACGTGTTCCATATCTATCAATCATTTCGTTTTGCATAACTGTTGGATAGGCTTCGGGGTTGTTGATTAGAAGCCTATCTTATATGATGAAAGTATGTATATACTGTAATTCTAATCACGGTTTGACTTCGTTTCTGATTAGAGGTCTTTATAATGAAAAATATTACGGAAGGTAAATAATCGCACAAGTTCAATATTTACTCTCAGCGTTTATTGTCAAAATGTAAAGTAAAGTCTCTTTAAGGTTACCTTGTTTCCTTTGGTTTCCATTTGTTTCCTTGCTTCTCTCCT
This sequence comes from Apostichopus japonicus, assembly GCF_037975245.1. Taxonomy (NCBI): domain Eukaryota; kingdom Metazoa; phylum Echinodermata; class Holothuroidea; order Aspidochirotida; family Stichopodidae; genus Apostichopus; species Apostichopus japonicus. The sequence goes on from NC_092571.1 coordinate 15,649,470, forward strand.
TTTTTTTTCCCCCAATTTATTTACAATCATAAATGTCTTATCTAGATTTTAGACAACTGAAAGATGAAAATGGAAACAATTAATATTCATTAAAAGCAATTTAATATAGAAACCTTGAGGGAAATAAAAACAAGCTTTACATGGAAAAATCTACTCATATGCCTCCTTATGTAGTGGAAGCAAGCAGGTGCTTTTTTAAAGAAAAAATATGTTAATTTATCTCGTCACTTTGATTGAACTGGTGGACCACTTTGTATGACCGCTATAAAGTTATTACTTCTTTGGCAAAAGAATTCTCATAATTAATAGAAGCTAGACATACATCTCCTCTCCCTCCTACGTTCCCATCCTCTCCCCTTCATTCCCCTCCACTCCATTCCCCTGCCCTGCCTTCCCCAAATTCCTCTCCCCTCCCCTCCCTTTGTCATTCTTAGTATTTTTTTGTATTTTGTTAATTGTTCTCCTTTTTCTTGCAGTTCATAGAACTTTTACATGTAGCCGTAATCCAGACGGTAAGCAACCAGCTAGGACATTCCATAATGTTAATACCACTCTAAACTGTACTCTTGTATTATGCTCCAAAGCATTTGTACTAGCAGTACAAACAGTTACCAACATTTAACCTGATTAACATGATATTCATACTGTTCATACTGTCAGTATGATATCCTTTGAAATGAGACATGCAAGCACAGTATAGAAACACAGTCCCAACCGAGTGAGGTAAGTAATGAGCCACTGAATTTTCATATTTTGGTAAGTTCTTGTTTCGCATGACATCAGCTTTAGACGATACATAGCGTACACGGTGTAGTTGGACATGTTATATCGTGTGTTGTAAGAAAGTTGTTTCATGAAACTTGCAGGTGAAATGATGCATCCTGAGGCATATTTAGGCCGTAAATTAAGTCTATACTTAAGGTTGTGCTGATATCTTGGCCTACTGTTCTTATGTGGGATTGAAAAAGAGGGTGTCCCGACCCTTGGATAAACATCTATTATGGTTCTGCAGAAGTTGTATTGCTGCGGCCAATTAATATCAGAATGAGAAATATAATAATCATTAATATTATCAACCACAGCTGGAGCAACCACCCCCAAAGCTGATGCCCCCACCACCAATGTTGGAGCAACCACCACCAAAGCTGGAGCAACCACCCCCAAAGCTGAAGCCCACACCACCAATGTTGGAGCAACCACCACCAAAGCTGGGACAACCACCACCAAAGCTGGAGCAACCACCCCCAAAGCTGATGCCCCCACCACCAATGTTGGAGCAACCACCACTAAAACTGGGACAGCCACCACTAAAGCTGAAGAAACCACCCCCAAAGCTGATGCCCCCACCACCAATGTTGGAGCAACCACCACCAAAACTGGAACAACCACCACCAAAGCTGGAGCAACCTCCCCCAAAGCCAAAGCCCCCACCACCAATGTTGGAGCAACCACTACCAAAGCTGATGCCCCAACCACCAATGTTGGAGCAACCACCATCAAAGCTGGAGCAACCACCAACAAAGCTGGAGCAACCACCACCAAAGCTGAAGCAACTACAACCAATGGAGCATGCTCGGTAAACTGTTGTGTAGGCCTAATTAAATATCAAGTCATAAAATTGTTCTAGAAAATGTAAAATGAAAGTCATTTGGACCACCTCCTATAGTCCTTTCTTCTGCTTCCACCTTCTGCCGGCTGTTTATCGATATCTAAAAATATAGAAATTGATACTTTTATTTTAAAAATAAAATTAAAAGAACATATTAAAACAATCAAAACTCCAACAGTAAACAGCTGATTTGCATGCTTTCAACAAATTGTTCCCAAAATTGTTTCCTGGGAATATTTTAGTAGACGTGATTGTAACAGTAGCTCCTTTACTTCCTCAGATGGTGAAAGGAGTAGTAAATAAACTAAACCTGAAATCCAATCATTGTACCTAAAGTGATCAATATGTTAGTAACAAAATTAAGCAAGTAAAACTTCAAACATTTGCTGCATTGCTCTCTTTTCGAGTTCCTATTCCTCTAATTCTCATACCTCATCTTGTCTATTTATCCCTTATGTTGTCAGTGAATTAATATCTCCATTATCATAAATCGCAAAGTAAGCGTTTTCTTCATTTTAATTCCAGAATTCAAGCATTATTGATGGTAGCCTGACAGACTGTAGAGCAATCTACAAAGCTGGGTGCAATAAGAGTGGCATATACAAAATCACACCTAATGGTTGGACTGAAGACCCTTTTGAAGCTTATTGCGATATGGAGACTACTGTTCCGAACTGGAACTCATGCAAAAGACGTGGATGGACTGTAAGTATATAGAAGGTTTACTACCATTGTTATTTACTGTACCCTGAACCCCATCTATACTACCTTGTACAGGGAAGAACTCTGTGGGTTAGGAAGGTGTTGAAATGCCAACATCTCAACCGGCAAGCTGGGAGGGAAATTTAAGGTATAGTATAGCTAGCAACATTGGCATTCGGCTATTAATCCTGCAATTCCGTCAAAAGTATGGAGCATGACCTAAACTAACATCGCGATTCATCTAACGCGCGTTCCCTTTACATCAATATTTCTTACTTACATTGAGCGATACTCTACTAGTTATCAGTATTTTTCCATTATATACATATTTCCATTCGATTCCTAATCATGTACCGCACAAAACATATTTTGTATATTATATTCAAATGTAAAGGGGAAATGGAATTGTTTCTTTCATCACTTGAATTAAAATTTGACTAAAAGGCTAATGAACTGCATTGGTATGAGAATTTGATAATGAATCTAGGATATCAAGAATAGTTCATGACATCTAAAGGTTGCTTTGCTCTTTCTTTGTTTAAAACCTTGCCACCGGATTGAATTTGTGTGCAACAGGCTCAGATATTGTCTACAACTCATGACAAATTTGTCAAGCAGAAATGATGTTGAATGTCGTCAAATGTTGCTCTGTTGTTCACATGAAATTGGGAGGGATATTTAAGGTATAAACTAGCTAGCTGCTTTTGCATTCGGTTAACAAATTACTGCGATTTCTTCAATTGTTTGGAGAAAGGAGGTTAAGTAAGGGTGCTCTGTTGTTCATTTGCAAATAAAAACACATTTTTGGTTGAGATAATTGTAAACAATTATAAAAACAATGGCTTTACTTTAAAATGTTGGGCCTGAACTGAGGAGCCGACGTTATCAACCATTTAGCATTAAAGGAGCATTGCAGACGTGAACAATTTTAAAGCTGCATTTCTAGAAAACCTAACAGCTATACAAACACTACGGAGCACCCAAGGTAACATTGTTGTTGGACTATGACATATCAACACTAAAGTCATGCCACAAGTTATGCCTTAAATGATTGATAATTAGCTCTATGGCTGTTGGTGTATCGTCGGGAACATATCTCGCATGCTAATATCCTGAAACATTTTTAAGGTGAATAAGTATATAGTTTCAATACAGGCGCAGATCCAGGGTATATGGGGATCACTATACCCCACTACTTTACATTTCCAAACCATCACAAAATAAATATTTAGAGGTAGTTATTAAGAAAACCTTGCATGTTTACATAATTTATAGCCTAAATATGCCTCGAAATGCACCATTCTACATCTAATATTTTACTTTATGTTCTCAGAGGAAGGAGCCACACCCCTAACATTGGGGTTGGCTTCAAGGACCCCAGAACCACCCCCCCTCCTTTGTAAAATCCTAAATCTGCCGCTGTAATACACCGTGAATGTCTACGTATAAATCCTTATGTTCGATCTTTAATCACTTTTGTATCTGTTTTTTGTAATCCTTTTATTTTGTTCTTGCTTGTTTGTGTCTTGTAAAGGTTTTTCAGCGTACAGTAGTGTGAACGGTTCTGTCAAATTCAATCGTAACTGGGCCAGCTATAGAGATGGGTTTGGGCAGCTGGATCATGAGTTTTGGCTTGGAAATAAAAAGTTGCATTACCTGGCAAAGAATAATGATGGCAGATATAGACTTCGGATCGATCTTGTGAGCAGCAGTGGGATACCATACCATGCTTGTTATGAGGAATTTCACATCAAGGAAGAGGGGGACAAGTACGAGTTGCATGTGTCTGGATTTCATGGCACCAACAGTAAGTAGACAAACGCAATTGTGTTTGCAAATGCATAGTGATTCCGTTCGTTTCTAGACGTGAGTGTTAAATATTGGCCTAAGGTTATGAGTTCAAGCAGTAATAGTACTCATGCTGTTTGCTTTCTCGAGGTGAAAATTTGTCTGATCTTATGTAAACTTTCCCCTTAAGTTAAGGGTGTGATGATTTGTATTGCTTTTGCTAATTTGGTAAAGGAGACACAAAGCCCCACTGTCATCATTGGTCGCTGTGTTTGAGAAATCTGTTTGGACAGCTTCCTCCAAAATCTAAGAAAAAGTTTAGTCCATCATTGGAAGATATCAAGGCTGTAGACTTAAGCAAGTCTAAATATGACATCATCACACCACATGTGTTTCAACTTTTAATGATTTTCTTTACTTAGTACAATACTTATTTTCTGTAACAGAGATGGATTTTGCAAATGCTGCCACTATAAAATTGAAATTAATACGAGATAATGATGACAGCCGTTTCAGTGGGAATGTAAGGCTTATTTTTTCTAGTTCCAGGTATAAGTGGGTAACGGTAAGCCGGGGCTTACACTAGTAACGTTAAGCCGAGCGCAAACATGAAAGTCTTCATAAATAGTCTTCAAAAGCGGATATTTGATTAATAAGTTCCTTCCTATTAACTCTTGGTATATAAACTCGATGATGAATATAACTATAACTTGGGATGATTAAAATACATGAGCATAAATGCTGATTATAAATATTAATTACGGGGCCCTCTGTTATACGTCTGTAGGCTTCGGGAGATAAACTTATATTTTTTCATTTCACTATTAGTTATTTTATTTCAGGGCCTCGGGGGAGATTAGCTTTAAAATAACCGAGTATACTCTTTAATGTTAAATAAATAATAAATAAATAAAAAACTTAAACTCCCCGATACGTCTTTAGGAGACACTTAAACCCCTGATTCCAATATAACAAATTACGACGCGATGCACAGGTCACACGCTCTGCCCTTGAACCTGATTGGTCCAAACTTATAGCTAACCCCTCACCCAACTATTGATTGGTTGAATGCCAACCCGATATGCAGATGAGCACATGCAAATGAGCACTCAACCAATTTGAACCAGTTTGGCTGTCTTCCAGCCTCACAAACAGAATCATTCAAAACAAAACATCTGTACACGCTTCTATAGCGCATGATTCATAGCCCGCCGTACCACAGAGCAAACCACCAAACGCAAGCCATGTGTGACGTCATATTAACAAGTAAACAATATCTTAACACAAACTAGAATACGCTTCACAGCAACATTCTAATTTGAAATTATGAAAAGAAACACAAAGAAAAAGCAATATGTGCCAAGTTGTTGTTCTTCTTCTTTTTAAGGGGGGGGGGTGGATTCTAGAATTGGAAAAATGCAACTGTATAAAGAACACATCACAGACCAATTGTGGGGTCACATGGGCATCAGTAATGTCTAGAGAAGCCGACGAGGGGAGGGGAAACTAGGAGGGGAGCATCATGATTGGGGCAAATCCCCTGATACCCCCTTCCTTTACGCGGCCACTGCTTATCTGGAATAGAGCATCTTGTGGGTTATCAACATTGATGAAGAGAATGCTAGCAATAGAGTTAAGGGATTCAGTATGGAAAATAGAAAAAGCAAACAAAGAAAATTGAGAATAGAAAGAAAAATTCATGAGAAAGATACTACTATATGAGATCATGGAATTTTTGGCATCCTCTAAATTTTGTTTACATCAAAATAAATGGTTTATGAACTCTATGATATATAAGTCATAAACTGTACATATATAGGATTGTTCTATCGTTGTGTTGCTATGAAGCATATGTCCATTATCCTTGAAAATTAAAAATATGAGTAAGCATAAGGAATGAGGCCCAAGATCCTCGATACATCTAACCGGTTAAGTAAAAATCAGGGTAAATGGTTCTTTATATCGTGACCTCCTTTTCCCACTCTCCTTTCCACTCTTCTTGATATCGATAATGTTGTTACTTGCAGGTTCCAGTGATAGTACCTGTCAGAAATATCTAAGCTCACTCAATACATATGACATGTACAACACATCCCGGCATTTACTCTTCTGTTTAATTGTTTTGACCAAAATGTCACTGATTGTTCATTCTGTTCCTTTTTTATTTCTCTATAATATTGTAATAAATTTGAAATGATCATAATAGGACTGAATTTGTAGAAAGCAATTTCATGCTTGCACATGTAAAACTTGTTCCTAGCTGAACTTGGAGTGAGTATTCTCATTACTCTCAGTGTTAGAATAATAACAAGCATATGGACAATATCAAATTTAATTATTAAGATGGTGGGGACTGAATAATTTACGTAAATTAATCAAACAACATGTTACCTAATATAAGCTATGACAGCGTAGTGTTTACTTTTTCTCAATCTATCCATTTACACGTTCTGAAAAAGTTGTATGCATTTCAGCCAATCGTGAAATTATTGTGAATATTTTGGTCAAATAAATATCTTTGTGAAATAAAGAGCACTCCAGAGGCTAAATATCATTTGTGAACAATAAATCAGAGATGCTAATGCAGGTATCTATACTGTAGATCTGATCTGTAATTATTCCATCAATATCTTTATGTCTTGCAGGTCTCAGTGATGGTCTCAGCGATCAGAATGGTAAAGCATTCAGTACATCTGGCATGGGCAATACTGAAAGTTCCAACATATGTGCCAATATCAAACAGGGTGGTTGGTGGCATGAAGCATGTGATGGCGATTACACAAACCTTAACGGTGTCTACGGTTCCAACCAGGATTCAACCTCCATTTACTGGAAAGGTCTACCCAAAGAAGAAATCATCATATCCTCTGAGATGAAGATACGACATTGTATAAACTGTAATCAACATGATTGAGAAATGTTAATACTATCTTTTAAACTGTACCTTTTACAATTGAAAAAAATAAGATGCCATCGATATCATTTCTGAAACTGTGCAGTGAAATATGTCAATGAAAATCAGAAAGATGTCGAAAGGCTGACTTTTTTTGTCGACAAACTTCAGATAGAATGTCAAAATGAGTACTTGCTGCATCTTGATAATTTGAGTAATTTGTAAATATATGAACAAATGACTCAAGTGAAGTGCTTTATAATTGAACAATTTCCTGTCAAATGTTCTTATCAATTTCATTAGAATTTACCAAAGTGATGTTTTGCAGAAAATTGGTAAATCTATCACTTCGATATTTAATTAAATTAAACTTTTTATTGAAAAATTATGATTTACTTAGTAGTATGAGCAAGTATTTCTAAATTTTGTTTAAAAGTTATTGTCCAAATGTAAGATCGATAATGGATCACCAAACAATTAAAAAAATATGCGGTTGATTTTACTAATGATTTTGTAAGTGTATGATTCATCCTTTAAATAAAAAAAATCAAATAGTTGAAATACGATAAAATAATCATTTTGTAAGTTTGCAGTTATATTTTTCAATAACTTCAAACACTCAAAGTAAGGAACTGATTGCTGCAATTTGTTTTTTAAAACAAAAGAATTTATCACTTCACCATTTTGTTGACAATTGTTATCATATTTACAGATTTATATCTTTTACTTTTTGAGAGTAAATTCCTTTACCCCATTTTTGACAATATTTATATGTATAGTTTGCTTTGAAGGTGAGTAAATTGGTACTATTGTATTAAATCGATATGAATATTCGTAAATTTTCTTATTTTTCTATTTCGTTTGTATTGATAAATAAAAAATAAACTGGAGTTACTGTTTAGCCTAAATCTTCAACCCTGCAAAAGAAAATATTATTCAAAACAGATTTGTTATTATTTTAGAAATATTGTACTCATTGAAAGGATGTAAATAATTCTTACCAAAAAGTCAATACTTTGAGAATAATGGAAATTAAAACAGAAAACAGATCGATCTAAAAACATTTTGATAAAAATAACATGTATTTTAATTTAGAATGAACGAAAATAACCTGAAATTGTTTGACAAAATTAGTAAAAGAAAACTTATTTTCGTGTACTAAGTTTAGTGTTCAATGTAATTGATTGAGTAGAAGACCACAAGCTATAAAAATATAATATTGTACTTATACATACAAACAACATACTTTTATTATCATCACCACTTTTGTCATATTAGTATATGTAATGGACATTGTAACCTAGATCAGCCTCAGAAAAGTTGTATTTTTTTTCATTCTATTCAAACTTGATGGTTCCTCCTCAAATGTGAGCACACAAAGATGCTTGGGAAATAGGTGTTAAATCTTAATTTGGGATCTTCATGGATTTACATTGCAATGGATTAGATAACAGCTCCAACAAAAGTGGGTCATTTTTTATAAAATTTAATTCTACCAAACCCTTATTTTATGTTACAGTGAATTAAACTAGCCTGAGGTCTTGCACTACATTTAAAAACCTTAAACAGAATGTTGATTTAAAGGGGAGGGGTTGGGGAGGGAAGGGGATAGCCTAGTAGGTATGGTCTTATCGATGTAAGTATTACGTTAATCATATGGGGATTGTTTTGTATTTCAAATGTCTTGGCTAATATTATTTAACTTACCGCACATTATATATTTACTCAAGATATAATAATAGATATATAGATGTTTATATAAAGATGTTTATATGTGTATATATATATATATATATATATATATATATACATATATATATATATACATATATATATATATTTATATATATATATACATATATATACATATATATTTATATATATATATATATACACACATACATATATACTAAGTGTATTCATTAAATAAATGTGTTGAATGTCATTTACCCATCTGCTGGTTTTTATACTCTTCTTGTTTATTTGTCAACCAACCAGCCATGATTTTTCTTCAAAAATAACCTATTCTCTGGTCAGCTTTTAATATTTGCCTCATTTGATAATAAGGTCAACAAATTAATTGTCCAATGTAATTAGAAACTAAAAATATATTCATAAAAAAATAAAGCCAAGAATTTTTTAAAAAGGATAGAAAGTAATATTCATATTAAAACTTCCTTTATAAAACATAATGAGTCATATATATATATCTCCAAAGTAACATTATATTAACCAGTTTCAAATGAAAACTTAATCAGCAAACATGGATACCTCAATGGATCATTTGATTTTTGTTTAACCTTATTGTAATATAATTTCGACCAGCATTTTGCAGGAATTTTCTTACTTCTATAACAAAAAAACAATGCAGTGCTCAACATAAGAGTTTGTGACGCTATTGCGCTTGCGCAATGACTTTGGACCGCACCATTATCATACGGTGGGTTTGTGTTAGGGGTTGGGAACAACCTTTGTGTACAGTGTCGGTAAGGTGGGTCGACTTAAAAATTGCACTTACCTGTAGTGTAATGGTGCGGTCCAATGTCATATGCGCAATAGCATCACGTCTTCCAATTCTAAAGAAAGTTGACTATTTATATAGTGCGACCCCAATGATATACAGTGTATTTTCTTTGAGTCAACTTGTAGCCACTTTTTCAATAAAAATTTGTAATATGCAAACCCATAACAGAAATAGCAAAATTTGTCGTAGTGAAACAATGAAAACATGTATTGTGTATTTTGATATATTTATGAGAAATTTCAATGCTATTTATATGTTTTACATTACAATGCTGGATTGTAGTATAAAATTATTTTGACTTGCACCTTTAATTCAAGTACTGTATAATTCTCTCTACTTACGGTGCAATTTGGTCAAACCGTCAATGAAATCAAATAGCTGAAGGAAAGAACTAAACCACTGAGTAACATCAGCAAGATTTTCATTACTGCTATCCTTTAAAAGTTTAAAAGAACTTAATTGCACTACTATAGCAAACTTACTGTATTCCATAATATAACATTGGCCAAATTTACAGCAATGACCTCATAATTGCAATAGTTAGCTGAATGAAATTGTCACATTTTTTGGTGTCAGCCGTAAATTTCTACAGAAATCATAGTTATTTTAAGGGACGTGATGCTCTGGTAAAGGACAAAATTTCCGAGTTACTAAGATCATAGATGTGTATCTGGGAAAATATACATATAAAGCTTGTTCTGGTATGTAATTATGACGGTAGTTACCTAACAATGCTTTTGCTACAACGTAATTCTAACCAACTTTAAATTGGATTTCTTGCTCATGATATGCTTTGGGTCAAGGTCCCATGGGAAATTAAGTTTAGAGTTAGAACTTTGTGAAGTTTAGGCTTAGATGTCAGTGTGAAACTGTTCTTGTAAATGATCACAGTAATTTGGATCACTCTGACTTTGCACTGGTACTCAGAAAATTTTGTGGTACTCATCCTCAAGGCTTTGAACTGGTACTCATATGCCTACCCAGAACTATATATGTATATATGCACAACAAGTCTGGCTACTACAAATACATAATTGTATTTGTTCTAATTGTGTTTTTCACACAGAGATGGTATCCTAGTGCATTGCTGCTGATTGGCTGTTTAATCATGCCAAGTGTTGTCTGTACCATCTGTTCAGAATGTCTGGAGTTAGATCATCAGGTGGTCTCTGCATGTCCCTGTGGGCATGTGTACCATGAAACATGGTTAGTTGAAATTTTGAAGTAGAACGATAATGACATTCAGGGGAATTTCAGGCATTGAAGAAAATAAGCAAATTTATTCATAAGAGTTCTTAATGATTTCCTTTTTACATATCTGAAAAACAAAGTCAATCTGATGTCCGGAAATGCGGTAAAATATGGCCTAAACTTGTCGATTGAATAAAAAAATTGAGCATTGATCACGTGATCCTCATCGACCTGTGACGTCATTATGATGATAACATGTGCTGAGCTCTGTTAACTGTACAGTACTGTATGTACTGCACTGTACAGTTCTGTGCTGTACTGCGATAAAGTCAGTATTAACATGTAAAAAATTGAAGTGTAGCACCGTAACTAGCCAGAATTGGGACATTAACCTCTCATCGACTTTTGAACTTAAAGGAAGAGAGGGGATTAAAGTGGTTCTCTTAATGTGTGTAAGCTGGAGCACAAAAGCTTGTGTGAGTAACCTTTTATTCCGGTATAGCACACACATTGCCACAAGTCCACAGCTGTATTGTTTTACATTAAGGTCTTCTCTGATTGTCTTCAAAATTGTTACCATGATGATAAATTGTAACTGTTCACATTATCACCATTACTGGTGAGAGCTGCCATTGGACATGCTATTTTACAGTACAGTAGTTTACATAGTATATTTTCAGTATATTTGTTCACTCTGTCAAGTAATATTTATTTTGCATGTTAAGTACCTAGAGAGTCAGTCTTGTGTTTCTCCTCAAGCTCTTTGTGATTCATTCATCTTTAGTTTCTTTAAGTCTCATCAGCGTAGTACTCCATGTTCAGTTACAAGACTAGGCTAAAATTAAGAGAAACTCATAAGAAATAACTGATAATTTTTTTTTTCCCTGACATTATTGTTCACATCTTGTGATTTCAGAATGCTCTTGATGAGATTCAATTGAAAGTGACCAGTCTTACTAAGGAGAAAGGTGAACCAAACTCTGAAAGTGAGAGGCTCTCCACTCTAGTGGATTCCTTAAATGGAAGAGTGATGAATATGACCATACAGTTTAAACAGGAACAGATGATCAATGATGGTTTTAGGGTACGTCACTTTCATCCTCAGTTTGTTCATATTTTATATAAGTCTGTAAATCCCCTTTTTGAGAAGCTTGGCTGTTAATTTCCCTTCACTAACCCATGAGACCAAAAAGTTTAAACAGGAACAGATAGCCAATGACGGTTTTAGGATATTTACCTTCAGCTTCAGTTAATATAAATAGAAACAATTCTTTTTTTCTTTGTTTTCAGTGAGGGGGATTTCCAGTGCATTTAATACTTGAAAGATATCCGGGTATATTGTAGTGATCCCATCAAGCAAGATCTAGACAGGAATTGTAATGTAAATACAGTATATTATGAAGAAAATTTTCATATAAAATTATCAGAATCATGGCCACCAACAGTCACCCGCTGTAGCTAAAGAGAAAACAGAGAGAACAGTGGTTTAACATACATATATTTCCCCAGTCCGTACATTCACACCGTTGATTTAATGTGTTTAATCTAACTTAGCTTATTATGTTGAATATTGTCAAAAACGTGTGTCTCTTACTCAGAATTGTTATTTTCATCTTCATAAGTTTCAAGAACCTTGAGATTTGAGATTTAATTATCATTTTTATTTGAAGACGGCTTCTGCAGATATACAGATTCAACCTTTTCATGTTGATATCATGATTTATCACACAATGAGCATTAGATCATTGCTGCATCTTCAGAACAGTAGAATCTCAGTAGATTGAGCTGTTATGACATAAATGTTTGTATTCAGCCAATCGGTGATTGGAATGGACATAAAAATGAATATTCATGTTTTAGTTTCTCACATCATTGTCTAAGCCTGATATGAATAATCCTCTCCATAAGGAAAAGAGTCATTTCATTCCCAACTATCTTAGAAGTGACCGGCTGTTTTCCTTGTTCATTTTCTGTGTTGGACAGAACTTTCGAGAAGAGGAAAGCACTGTTTTTGGGCAACCAGCTTCAAGCAAGATGTTGCTTTCTCATTTGCTGATCCTATCGCTTGTGGGTGTGACTATCAACGGACAAGGTGAGCACACATTCAATTTCATTGTCTTTACTAAGGGCAATTGTATAATTGTTAAAATACTCCTGATTAAAATATAATACTCGCCATACTTCCCCTCTGCTGCCCCTTTTCATCAATATGTACCAGTTTACACATATTGTTCTTTGTTAATTGTTAGAGTGTAAAGTGTGAATCACCCACCCACCCAACCTCCCCCCCCCAACAACCTCTCTCTTTAATCGAGAATAACAAAAGTACTCAATTATAATATAAACATGGAAAGTGATATTTCTTACGTATAAAGGTATGACAGTCTCCGTCATTTTGGCATACGGATAATTTCTTGTCAAATCTCGAATGTCCATTGCTGGACCCTCTCCAAAAATTACCACCATCATTGCATGATTAGAGCACCATAACATGTGCATATTCTGAAAATTTCAGTCGCATTGCTTCAAAATTGGCCAAATCATCACACTTTGAAATTTCGCAATTTGTCGCCACCATGGAATTTTGACATTTTCTTGTGAGGTCTGATTTCTCAGCATTTAAACATCCTACTACATTTCTATCACTGAAGCCTAGAGACTATCCCATAGAATGGAGCAAAAAATATGCAAAAGCATTGTCTTGTGAAGTTAGGTCAACTTAAAAATTCCAAACTATTCAATGTTGTTATTTTTTTGCAAAATTGTGCTATTTTTAGTGATGAATTGCTCTTAAACTATTGCTTCAGGGTACTTGATTCTTGTAGAGGGTATTATGTCCAGTCCAAACAATACACAATAATGATTACATGCTTTCCTGCAATATATCTGTAAGTTGTGCAGCTATTTCATGCTGCGATTCTGCATGGGGAAGGGGGTTTGATGCAAATTTTTTTACCAACTTAACTATGTGAGAGCTGTGAGGGTCTTTTTAATTTAATTGTAAATATGAAGTGCCTACAACTTACCAAACTCAGGGTTGTAACTTTTCTCAATATTAATCTATGAGGTTGTGTGATGTGCAAAAGAGGTTGTCTTTGACAGCCAATAGCTCAAAACGTGTTGCATTGGTGAACATACTCTGGTCAATCCAGTTCAGCTTTTTGAAGGGGCTCTATAAGTCATCCAGGAAAGTTCAAGTAAAGTTCTTATGTAGTAATGCTTTAAGCACACTCAAGTGGCAGTTATCCAGTTTCACTCTCAGGGGGAAGGGGGTTCAACAGGGTCAATAGGTTATCTCAAATGGTGGAAAAATTGGCTTAAGTGGTCAAAAGGTTGCTTCAATTGGACTCAAATTGGCAATTTGTTTTGTGATTTATACCAGGTGACTTGTAGGTTGTCAGAATATTTCACTGTGCCTTTAACCAATGTCATGTAGATCTCTCAGTCTATAATAACAAATGTTGTAGGGAGTTTCAAGCTCAAAATTGGTAACAGAAAGTTTCCTTATTAGGAATTGAAATAACAATTCCATACTGTAAAATTCTTACCAGTAAATTAAATGGTTTATGCTTTGTCAACATGATAACTGATTCCTTTCTTTATATGTTGCCGCATTAGTCAATAGATAGATACATGTATATTAACACACTATGCATATGTTTAGGCATCGTAATAACTAACCGTTTTCGTTTTCTGGTCCCAACAAATTGTCAATAAAGTATAATATCTCTTCTCTGTTCTTGATACTCAATCTAAAAGACAAAATAATGCACTTTATTATTTCAAGGTTTGTCAAAGGCAGACTAAAATTTGACATTTTGCAACATTTTACATTCATAGCGTATCAGTAGCGTGCACAGGTTTTCCATGGTGGGGGGGGGGGGCAAAAATTCAAACTCTCTCTTTCCCCCGACTGATTTTGGTTGGAATTTTGGTAGAAGTTTCAGAGGCAATGATTTTATGAAGAACGGGAGCTGCCCTGGGATAAATGAAGCTTCTCCAAGAATTTGATTTTGTAATTGTCAAATGGTGACTTCTGAGTCATACATAGACTATAATTTAGGTCCATATAAGTAGCTGCAAAGGCAAGATTGTGCACACTCAAAAATTCATGGAGTGCCATGAAGTATTTGATAAAGGAGGGATGCAGTTGTGGGTTGATCGAAGCTCTCGTGTATCAGGGGTTGGGGCAGGGTGGTGTTCAGGTCGACAGTTCTAAAGAAAGAAAAACTTGGAAGTCAAATGGTTCATTCTTTGGTATATTTAGACTATAATTTAGATCTATTTAAGTAATTCTAATGGAAGATTGTGCTACTATAATTCTCAATTCTTCCCAGCTGAATGCAAAAAAAAAAAAAACGGTTGATGAACCGAAGTGCTCTTATGTGATGATCCTGCTAGATGTAATTGTATACATAAATGTATAAATGTGAAATGTATCTAGTTTGTATATGGCCTGACTTTCGATTCAAGGGCCTGTTTTTTATTGTTCTGAGGGGCCTAAAGCAGTACATTGGGGACATTTTAGTAATGGGCTGGCCGTCTTAATACTATACCCGATGTACTGTAGATTAAAGAATGGAACATCATATGTAGATGAATAATCAATGTGCGCTAAAAAAAAAGGACATGGGGCCACTTTGGATTACTGACTGCAGGTTTAATATCAATACTTACCTGTTTGGTTTTGGCGGAATTACTTTACTTTTGCCCCAATAGACTGAAACGGCCTAGCCTCCGCTATTAACCAAATCTAGAGTAAACAACAGTACATCGAGAGACTATTTCTACCAATTTGAAGTGTTTATTTCTCTTTTCTGTAAGCGTGTCATTATCTATCACCGGTCAGCTTGAAAATAAACAAATGCTTTAGTCTGTTGTATAAATGGCGCAATAGATGTTTGAAGTCTGGCACAGGCCAGCTGGTTTCCAAGCCAATGACCAACAAAATGAGCTCAGACTTACCATGTGTTCATATACACGTGTATTGTTGCTAGCCTATTAATGGGAGCTAAAAACGGTTGCTGTTGCTATCTATTGAGACCAATAGCAAACTGTCTGAATGAAATTATCTGAATGAAAATGAAAAACAAACAACTTTCATTGACTTCTTAAAGGGATAAAATTAAAATAGGGCCTAACCTGTAGTGAATTTAGTAAGAAGTGACATGAGATTATGAAAAAAATAATAATAACAACAGAAATGCATGTATGGATACAAGTAATCAATTCTAGTCTATTCCAACACATCTTTGAAACTACCTAACAACTACTTTCAAGTATTGGAAGCTATGTTTAGTTGCTTTGGAAATGCGGTAATTAAAAAAATGAAAAATTTCATTTATGTTTAAAAGTAGACTGGCGTTTCCCGCCTAAGACAGGGACATGATGGTATTGCTTCAAGGCATCAATGTTTCATTTCAAATTTCTTTAGTGCAACTTCTTAAATTGACTCAGTTCATATAGTCTAGAAAACAACTCCCTGGTAGAACTAAACACTTCTTAATATCTGAGAAAACCTAAGAGGGTCACTAACAGCAGGCAAGATGAGCTTCAACATATACCCATATCACACCCACCCAAGCTTACATTCCATCCCATACTCCTCTCCCTACCCCACCCTCCCCACCTCCGCCTTCATCCAAAGCCCTCCTCTAATCTATCCTGACCTCATAGT
This sequence comes from Apostichopus japonicus, assembly GCF_037975245.1. NCBI lineage: Eukaryota > Metazoa > Echinodermata > Holothuroidea > Aspidochirotida > Stichopodidae > Apostichopus > Apostichopus japonicus. Next base: position 15,665,854 of record NC_092571.1, read on the forward strand.
CACCTTCTCCCAAACCAGAATGTCAATCAACCCAATTTCCAATTTCAGCGTCGACCAAAGGACTCCAAGCTCTAATTTGGTATATGAATAACATGCATGGTTAAGAAGCGGTGTTTATCGTAAGCAAGGCTTATTTCCATATCTATCAATCATTTCGTTTTGTTCAACTCTTGGATAATAAGGGTTGTTGATATGTATCCTATCTTACAAGATGAAAGTACGTATATAATTCTAATAATGGTTTGACTTCGTTCCTGATTGGAGGTCTTTAAAATGAAATATATTACGGAAGATAAATAATTGCACGAGTTCAATGTTTACTATCAGCGTTTATTGCCAATATGAAAAGTAAAGTCTCTTTCAGGTTACCTTGTTTCCTTTGCTTTCCTTTTTGTTTCCTTTCTTTCTCTCATTTCCCCCAATTTATTTACAATTATAAATGTCTTATGTAGATTTTAGACAATTGATAGATGAAAATGGAACATTTAATATTGATTAGAAACGTTTTAATATACAGTAATACGAGAAACCATGAGGGAAATAAAGAGGTGGAAATGACCCTTCACTACACAGGAGGGAAAATTGAGAATGGCAAAAGTTAATTATGATGTCACGACCTAAAGTACAACAATAACTTTAGAACGATGTAATAACACTTTGTGAGTAGGCTATGCTATGTAACCCTAGCTTACTTCTGTCCCTGCGTGTGAACATTTTACCTAGAACTTGAAGTATCCAATGAAGAAATGTTATCATAGCATTGGTGATCTTACAGTATACAGTAAGTGGATTTGTGGTCTTATTAGTAGATTTATGTGCATTGAACGCAAAACACACATTAAAAAAGACTAAGCAACACATAATAACATTCCTGCAAGATATTTACTATCAATTAAATCCATATAATTTATAGTGGGCCTGACTTACGATTGAAGGGCCTGTTTTGATTATTCCCAGGGGCCTTAAGCAGTACATTGGGGGAATTTTACTTACATTACTGGGCTGATCGCCTTAATACTATATTTGGTGGGCCCAATGGAAGATAAAAGAATGAAAAATCTGGATATCTAGATGAATAAGCAATGTACACTAATAAAAAGGATACAGGGGGCCAGTTCGGTGTACTGACTGCAGGTTTAATGCGAATAGTTTCCTTTTTGGTTTCAGTGATATTACTTTACCTTGACCCAGGATACCGCACCAGCCTAGCCTGTGCTATTAACCTAATCTAGAGTTAGCAGCAGGACATCGAGATACGATATCTACCAATCTGAATTATACATTTTTTTTTCAAGCCAGCCATTATCTGCCTGAAACGAAACAAGTACGTGAGTCTTTTAAATAAAATGGTGAAAAAGATGATCAATATCTGGAGCAGACCTGTTCATTTCCAAACCAATGACCAGTAGACTGAAGTTTGAGACGTTTTAGTGACGTCATAATCACATAGACGGGGACATGGTAATATTGTTTCTCTTCATTAATGTTTAAATTTCTTTAGTGTAACTACTTAATTGAATCAGTACTTATAGTCTAGATGACAAGTCCCTGGTAGAAGTAAATGCTTCTTAATATCTGAGAAAACCTAAGAGGGTCAAAACTTGAAAGAAACCATGTATTGAAAATTGATAGGCAAGATGAGCTTTAACATAAACCCATATCAGACCCATCCCAATCTTACATTACATCCCATACTCCTCTCCCTACCCCACCCTCTCCACCTCTGCCTTCATTTATTTACAATCATAAATGTCTTATGTAGATTTTAGATAAATGAAATATGAAAATGGAAACAATTTATATTGATTAAAACGTTTTAATTTAATATGAGAAACCACAGGGGAAATAAAGAGGAGAAAATGGCCCTTTAATTACACAGGAGGGAAATCAAGAATAGCAAAAGTTAATTATGATGTCTCGACCTAAGTACATGTTACCGATTCGTGGAAAACATAAATTGTTTGCTATAACGAGAGAGCGAGAGAGAGCTTGACATTGCCTTTGATCGGGACAATCTTTTGTTGTTGTTCAAACAATACTTCAAATAGATATGAAAATATTGATCATCATTTGATAACAATAAAGATGGGACAAAAGAGCTAAATATCATTTTGAAACTATGGAAGGAGGTTTCACTAAAATCTGGTTAGAAAAAGTCTCATGTAGTCAAGGATAGCTCGCCTTTGAAGCAGTTGGTTACTTTAAACCATTAATTAAAAACGTGGGACGCAACTTTCAAGATTCTACATGATCTAATACCATTTATTCTATTTGGTTGGAAATGTTTAATATTTGGCACCTCTACTCACCCGAATATGTCACTCTCATGCGTTCTCTTGTAAGGACAGGTTTTCGTTTGATTTGTTTTGTGTCAGGAGAAAATTTTAAGAACTGTTTTGAGCAGTACTTGAAATGAATAAAATCCTCTGATTTCTTAACACTTGTCCTCCAATAGTTTTAATAAGATACCAATGCTTTTGTCAAATTAAACACAATAACTTTAGAACAATGTAATAACACTTTGTGAGTGGGCTATGCTATGTTACTCTAGCTTACTACTGCACTGTCCCTGCGTGTGAAATTTTTCAGAAATGTTTTCATAACATTGGTGGTCTTACAGTATACTGTAAGTGGATTTGTGTTAATTATGTATGCAATGAACGCAAAACATATATTATAACAGACTGAGTAACACATAATAATATTCCTGCAAGATATTTACTACCAGTTAAACTCATATAATTTATAGTGGGCCCGACTTCCGATTGAAGGGCCCGTTTTGAGTATTCCCAGGGGCCTTAAACAGTACATCGGGGGCATTTTACTTACATTACTGGGCTGATCGCCTTAATACTATTTTTGGTGGGCCCAATGGAAGATAAAAGAATGAGAAATCTGGATATATAGATGAATAAGCAATGTACACTAATAAAAAGTATACATGGGGCCAGTTCGGTGTACTGACTGCAGGTTTAATACGAGTAGTTCCCTTTTTGGTTCAGCGATATTACTTTACCTTGGCCCGGGATACCGCACCAGCCTAGCCTGTGCTATTAACCAAATCTAGAGTTAGCAACAGGACATCGAGATACAATATCTACCAATCTGAAGTATATATACATTTCTCTTTTCTTTAAGCCATCCATTATCTATCACCAGCCTGAAACGAAACAAGTATGTGAGTCTTTTATATAAATGGTGAAAAGATGATCGATATCTGGCGCAGATCTGTTCAATTCCAAGCCAATGTCTAGTAGACTGAAGGTGGAGACGTTTTAGTGACGTCATAATCACCATAGACAGGGACATTAATGTTTAAATTTCTTAAGTGCAACAACTTAATTGATTCAGTCCTTATAGTCTAGATTACAACTCCCTACTAGAAGTAAACGCTGCTTAATATCTGAGAAAACCTAAGAGGGTCAGAACTTGAAGAACCAAGTATCGAAATTGATAACTTATTTACACTACAGTAACTGCAGGCAAGATGAGCTTTAACATAAACCCATATCACATCCATCCCACCTTACATTCCATTCGATACTCCCCTTTCTACCCCACCGTCTCCACCTCTGCCTTCATCCAAAGCCCTAATCTATCCTGACCTCATAGTCACCTTCTCCCAAACCAGAATGACAATCAACCCAATTTCCAATCCCAGCGGCAACCAAAGGTCTCCAAGCTCTAATTTGGTATATGTTTAACATGCGTGGTTAAGAAGCGATGTTTATCGTAGGCAATCATTTATGTTTTGTTCAACTCTTGGACAATAAGGGTTGTCGATTTAAATCCTATCTTATAAGATGAAAGTACATATATAATTCTAATAACATTTGGACTTCGTTCCTGATTGGAGGTCTTTAAAATGAAATTTATTATGAAAGGTAAATAGTCGCACAAGTTCAATGTAGACTCTCAGCGTTTATTGCCAATATGAAAAGTAAAGTCTCTTTCAGGTTACCTTGTTTCCTTTGCTTTCCTTTTTGTTTCCTTTCTTTCTCTCATTTCCCCCAATTTATTTACAGTCATAAATGTCTTGTCTAGATTTTAGACAATTGAAAGATGAAAATGGAAACAATTAATATTCATTAAAAGCAATTTAATATAGAAACCCTGAGGGAAATAAAAACAAGCTTTACATGGAAAAATCTACTCATATGCTTCCTTATATAGTGGAAGCAAGCAGGTGCTTTTTTAAAGAAAAAATATGTTAATTTATCTCGTCACTTTGATTGAACTGGTGGACCACTTTTTATGACCGCTATGAAGTTATTACTTCTTTAGCAAGAGAATTCTCATAATTAATAGAAGCTAGACATACATCTCCTCTCCCTCCTACGTTTCCATCCTCTCCCCTTCATTCCCGTCCACTCCATTCCCCTGCCCTGCCATCCCCCAATTCCACTCTCCTCCCTTTAGCTCATTTGTCATTCTCAGTATTTTTTTTGTATTTTGTTAACTGTTTTCCTTTTTCTTGCAGTTCGTGGAACTTTTACATGTAGCCGTAATCCAGACGGTAAGCAGCCAGCTAGGACATTCCTATAATGTTAATACCACTCTAAACTGTACTCTTGTATCATGCTCCAAAGCATTCGTACTAGCATTACAAACAGTTCCCAACATTTAACCTGATTAACATTATATTCATACTGTTCATACTGCCAGTATGTAGCTTTTGAAACGAGACATGCAAGCACAGTATAGAAACACTGTCCCACCCGAGTGAGGTAAGTAATGAGCCACTGAATTTTCATACCATGGTAAGTTCTCATTTCGCATGACATCAGCTTTGGACGTTACACAGCGTACACGGTTTAGTTGGACATGTTCTATAGTGTGTTGTAAGAAAGTTGTTTTATGAAACTTGCAGGTGAAATAATGCATCCTGAGGCATATTTAGGCTGTAAATTAAGTCTTTACTTAAGGTTGTGCTGATATATTGGCCTACTGTTCTCATGTGGGATTGAAAAAGAGGGTGTCCCGCCCCCTGGATAAACATCTATTATGGTTCTGCAGAATGAGAAATATGTAATCATTAATATTATCAACCACAGCTGGAGCAACCACCTCCAAAGCTGAAGCCCACACCACCAATGTTGGAGCAACCACCACCGAAGCTGGGACAACCACCACCAAAGCTGGGACAACCACCACCAAAGATGGAGCAACCACCACCAAAGCTGAAGCCCCCACCACCACACCTGGAGCAACCACCACCAAAACTGGTACCCCCACCAACAAAGCTGGAGCAACCACCACCAAAGCTGGAGCAATCACCACCAAAGCTGGAGCAACCACCTCCAAAGCTGAAGCCCACACCACCAATGTTGGAGCAACCACCACCGAAGCTGGGACAACCACCACCAAAGCTGGGACAACCACCACCAAAGCTGGGACAACCACCACCAAAGATGGAGCAACCACCACCAAAGCTGAAGCCCCCACCACCACACCTGGAGCAACCACCACCAAAACTGGTACCCCCACCAACAAAGCTGGAGCAACCACCACCGGAGCTGGAGCAACCACCACCAAAGCTGGAGCAAACACCACCAAAGCTGGAGCAACCACCACCAAAGCTGGAACAACCACCACCAGAGCTGGAACAACCACCACCGGAGCTGGAACAACCACCACCAAAACTGGAGCAACCACCACCAAAACTGGAGCAACCACCACCAAAACTGGAACAACCACCACCAAAACTGGAACAACCACCGCCGGAGCTGGAACAACCACCGCCGAAGCTGGAACAACCACCGCCGAAGCTGGAACAACCACCGCCGAAGCTGGAACAACCACCGCCGAAGCTGGAACAACCACCGCCGAAGCTGGAACAACCACCGCCGAAGCTGGAACAACCACCGCCGAAGCTGGAACAACCACCGCCGAAGCTGGAACAACCACCGCCGAAGCTGGAACAACCACCGCCGAAGCTGGAACAACCACCGCCGAAGCTGGAGCAACCACCACCGAAGCTGAAGCAACCACCACCAAAGCTGGCACCCCCACCACCAAAGCTGCAGCAACCACCACCAAAGCTCGAGCAACCACCAACAAAGCTGGCATGAACAAAGCTCGAGCATGCTCGGTAAACCCTTTAGTGTATTCCTAATTAAATATTAGGTCATAAAACTGTACTAGAAAATGTAACATGAAAGTTATTCCGACAACTTCCTGTCCTCCTTTCTTCTCTGCTTCCACCTTCTGCCGGCTGTTTATCGATACCAAAAAATATAGAATTGATATTATTTGTTTTAAAAATAAAATTAACAATTGAAATGTGCATTTATCTGTACGGCATCACCAAATATTCCAAAAACAGCAAATTCTGTTTTCTAGTAAGATTAAAATTCTTGTGTAAACTTGGAAGTATCTGTTATAATGCCTGTTGTAAACTTAAAGGTATTTATCAAGTCATTTCACCAATAATGTACTGTTTACAATCATCTACATATCACTTCAATTGTATTTTAAAAAAAAAAACCTACACAGATTGTAGTGTTTGCACGGGTTATCCGGGTACCCGCCCGACGTGATACTACCCGGTTCCTAATTCATTACCCGAATCCTAAGCAAAGTGTGCTTTAAAAAAAAAAAAAAAATGGCAAACCGACGGTTAGGCAGATTTCCCATTGACTTAGTGTGGTGTTAGGCTACCATGTGGAAGAAATTATTATTTATTCATTCGTTTATTTCAAAGAAGTAAAGGCTGACATGGAATTTTACGCGATGTTTATGGATTATAGACGGGATAACTAAAAAATAGTAATCGCAAGTGGCTTTTTACTAATTGTTTATTCCAAATGCGATCAAATTGCGCGAATCGCGCAATCTCGCGGCTAATGAGAACCCTGGGCCTGCATAATAGATTGTAGTAGCATTTAAAACTGTTTAAGAGCTAAATTGGATATCTACATGGTTTGATCCAATAGACGTGCACGAGCTAGCATAAGCAGCGGCGGCAGTGCGATGTTAGTAGTAATGCTAATTATAATTAAGTTATTTATTTATTAACAAGTTAATGAAAGAAACAGAAGCAAATAAAAATTATTGAGGGAGGTTTTATACCTTATCTTACACCTACGTATTTGAACATGAAAACATTGTCAGTAGAGAATATAATGCATTTATTACAGCATCCAATATGTAATTTCTTGAAAATCGTGATACACGAGGGTAAACAAATTTTTCCCTCGGGTACCCGGTTCCCGATTTTTGGACCCGTGTAAACACTAACAGATTGAGTCTGGTATAACCTTACCCGTAACCTATGCATGACAGCACATATTAAGACGAACCACATGTCTCCAGAAATCCAATGGTAAACAGGTGATCTTGCTTTCAAAAAATTGTTCCCCAAATTCTTTCCGGGTTATATTCTAGTTGATGTAAGTTCCAAATATGTTTTGCGAAAAATGAACTAAACTAGAAATTACAGGTAATACTACCTTTGGACGTTCTCCTGAAATCTTTCACAACATGTATAACATTAACAGGGTGCTGGGTTTAACACCTTCGTGGAATAAACGCATTCTTGATAATCTGTATCAGAGAAAGCTCTGCCCGGCACCTTCACCGTACGTTATGTGTTCGGGGTTATACGTGAAGTTATATGTCGAACTGAGGGTTACTCTCCATTCATTGCATTCCAACCACCACCTTTTCCTCTCTGCCCTCTTTACTTACCATTTAAATGGCACATACAAAACAGATATCAAAGATACAAAAGAGCCAACATTTAAAGCAAGCATAAAATACAAAGGCAGGTAGACTGATTGCATGACAAGAGTTACATACCATCAGGGGCGGACTGGGTCTTAAAACCGGCCCGGGCATTTTCCACCTAGACCGGCCCATTATTCATTGACATGCTACATACATAGTGATCACCGTCCTGGGGGAGGGGTTTTCCCCCTCCCCATTGAGATTTTTTGAAGTTAAGGTATGCCTAGATACAAAATGGTGCTATATTTCTCAATTTTGTAGGTTACAATAATCATTTAAAATGACCCCAAAACAATTTTCCAGAAGCAACACTTGATTAAACTGAGGAAAGTTAAAAATGTCAACAAAAAGACATGTTAAGACTGGATTTTATTTAGTTTTTCAAGCATTTTGTGACAACATGCTTGAAAAACAATGGTAAAAAACCTAAATAAAATCTGTTAGACAAAATGAAATAAAACTGTTAGCAAACTGCTTATCCACTAGAGAGCCTGTGTAATAGAATGTGTAAAAGTAAGTTGGCCTGACGTTTCGATCCTAGCAGGATCTTCTTCAGAGGCTAAATGACAAGTTACAGTAACAGAGGGGACAAAAACACGCACAGAATACAGACAGGTTAATGAGCACGGTGAACACAATGAGATGGATGAAAGGGGATTATAAGTAGAAAGCAACAGGAGAAGAGGAGAGGAAGGAGATAAACTGTGGAGGGACAAAGAGAGGATTAAAGGCACAGGGTGAGGAATAAACTGGAGAGGGACAAAGACAGAAAGGTGTGAAGAAAAATGGAGGGGAAGAGAGCTGTAAGAGGAAGAGTGAAAGGGGGGGGGGGGGAAGGGAGAAAGGGGAGAAGGAGTAGGGAACAGAGGAAAGTTAGTCATGTCCTTCCTGAATGTTCAGCCCATGAGGTTGAATGGTACGAAGGCGTTGCATCCAGAGCCTCTCTCTGCTGATACGTACTAGGTCAGGACGGCTACCTAAGGATTCAATCCCCTGTAGGGACATGTCGTTAATGGTATGGTTGGGAAGGTTAAAATGTTCTCCAACTGGGGTCTCAGTCTTCATGGTGTTGACTGTGGATCTGTGACCATAGAAACGCTTCTTGAGGGTGGTTTTGGTTTCGCCAACATACTGGATGCCGCAAACTCTACAAGAGATCAGATAGATGACATTGGTGGTAGTGCAAGTGATGTGACCCTTAGTCTTGTGTGTGAGTTGCATGCTGTGGCTGGTGATGGAATTGGATTCAACAATGTGGTGGCTGCAGACGATGCATCTCGAAGTACGATCACATTTGAAGGTACCATGCTGAATGGGTGTGGGGTTAGAAGTAAGAGGTGGAACAGCAGCACGTACAAGAAGGTCTCGTAGGTTGCGTGGTCGTCTGTAGGCGATGATGGGTTTTTCAGGGATGGCTCGTTGGAGTCTATCTGAAGTGAGGAGAATGTTGTGGTTGTTAGAGGTGATTTTCTGAAGGGGAGGAAGATTTGGGTGGAAAGTAACAACGAGGGGCAGCTTGTTGTCGCAATCTCGTCCCTTTTTGTCCTTCACTGCCAAAGTAGATGATCTGGAAAGGGAGCGGACTCTCTGAATGGCTTCACGCACCCTTCTGGCACTATGGCCCCTGGCAATAAGGTGTTTTTCCAAAGCATCTGTATGGCGAATGAAAGAGGAATTGTTAGAGCAAATGCGACGAAGACGTAGTGCTTGACTGTAGGCAATTCCAGACTTGCAGTGACGGGGATGGCAGCTTGAAGAATGGAGATACTGGTGTGTGTCTGTGGGCTTGGTGTATAAGTCTGTGGAGAGAGAACCGTGTTCCTTGCGAACAGTCACATCGAGAAAGTTAACCTGTTGGTGAGAGTAATCAGAGGTGAATTTGATGGTGCTGTGGAAAGAATTGATATGATTGATGAAGGTGAGCAGGCTATCCTCATCACTGGTCCAAATGAAGAAGATGTCATCGATGTAGCGCCACCAGATAAGGGGACGACACGGAGCCGTACTGAGCATGCGTTCTTCAAGGCTAGACATAAACAGGCATGCATAGGAAGGAGCCATCCTGGTTCCCATGGCTGTCCCGTGTCTTTGAAGGTAATGCTTGTCCATGAACGTGAAGTTGTTTTTGGTGAGAACCTGTTGCATGAGAGCTTTGATGTCAGAGATGGGTGGACAAGGGTGGACCTTCTTAGACAGGGCTGCACACGTGGCTGCGATACCTTCAGCATGAGGGATGTTAGTGTACAGAGAAGTGACGTCGAAAGTACCGATGATGGCTGTACTGGGGATTTGGTTTTTGATATCTTCAAGTTTCCTGAGGAAATCTGGAGTGTCATGGATATAAGAATTAATCTGAGGAACAAGAGGTTTGATGAAGTGGTCCACAAACAAGGATATCTTCTCGGTGGGGGACCCATTGCCCGAGATGATAGGCCTACCAGGGTTACCAGGCTTGTGAATTTTGGGCAGGAGATAAAACCTGGCTGCCTTACAGTCTGTGGGAGAAAGGAAAGAAACAGCCTTCTTAGAGATCTGGTTCCGCTGGTACATATCAGTGATGGTCTGTTTTATCTGCTGGGAGAAAATATCTGTGGGATCAGAATCAAGAAGAGTGTAAATATCACTGTTGGAGAGATGACGCATGGCTTCCTTGATGTAATCCTGTCGATCCTGGATGACAACTGCAGAACCTTTGTCGGCTGGCTTGATGATAATGTCACTGCGAGACATCAGTGAGGAGAGTGCTGTTCGCTCATCTCTTGGAAGGTTGTCGTGTGTTCTGCGGAGAGGAGAGTTTGACTGGTTAGTCTCAGAGCTGACGACCTGTGTGTAGGCTTCTAAAACAGGGACTCTGTTCTTAGGAGGCATCCAAGAACTTTTCTTGCAGAAGGGTTCCCGTTCAGTTGGAGGATCATCTAGGAAAAACTCACGAAGGCGAATTCTGCGAAAGAAATGAGTAAGATCTTGACTCAGTTCCGCTTGGTCAAATGCTGGAGGAGTAGGACAGAAGTTGAGTCCTTTGGAGAGAAGCCTAAGGTCTGCACTGGTAAGAGTAGAAGAAGATAAGTTAACAACTGCAGTTGAGGATGGTGGTGCAGACTCAGATGGAGTCTGGGGCCTTCTAAAACGGTTGCAAGCGGTACGTTTGCGTCTTTTCTGAAGGTCAGTCATTTTCTTATTTCTTCTTTCTGTGAGTGCAATGTTCTGCTGAGACAAACACAAGTTAATTTTGTTAGTGTACTGAGTCCATTCGTCATCGGTGCAGCATGACTGTAATTCAAGCTTCAGCCTCAGGATATCATCGTTGAGGCTATCTAAGGACGATTGGCAGTGTTTGGTGAGGATGTTGATGAGACGGATGGAGGTGCTGTGTAAGACTCGGTTCCACTCTCTCTGGAGTCCTGGAGGGAGTGTCCCTAGTGCTGGTTGGTGTGTGACCTGTAGACCTGAGGGAATAATGCGAGAGAGAGAGTAGAACCTGTAGTTGGAAAGATGGAAAGAATAGCGCTGGGATTTCTGCATCAATTTTCGGAGCTTCTGAAACAAAAGAAAATGGTGAGACATGGTGAAAGCAGCGAGATGAGTATATGATAAAAATGAAATGAAAAACTGAAACACAAGATTACAAATACAAGTACAAATACAAAGTAGATAAGGGGGATCACCCGAAGGGATACAGTAACAGAGCAGCTGAAAAACAAAATGAAATAAAACTGTTAGCAAACTGCTTATCCACTAGAGAGCCTGTGTAATAGAATGTGTAAAAGTAAGTTGGCCTGACGTTTCGATCCTAGCAGGATCTTCTTCAGAGGCTAAATGACAAGTTACAGTAACAGAGGGGACAAAAACACGCACAGAATACAGACAGGTTAATGAGCACGGTGAACACAATGAGATGGATGAAAGGGGATTATAAGTAGAAAGCAACAGGAGAAGAGGAGAGGAAGGAGATAAACTGTGGAGGGACAAAGAGAGGATTAAAGGCACAGGGTGAGGAATAAACTGGAGAGGGACAAAGACAGAAAGGTGTGAAGAAAAATGGAGGGGAAGAGAGCTGTAAGAGGAAGAGTGAAAGGGGGGGGGGGAAGGGAGAAAGGGGAGAAGGAGTAGGGAACAGAGGAAAGTTAGTCATGTCCTTCCTGAATGTTCAGCCCATGAGGTTGAATGGTACGAAGGCGTTGCATCCAGAGCCTCTCTCTGCTGATACGTACTAGGTCAGGACGGCTACCTAAGGATTCAATCCCCTGTAGGGACATGTCGTTAATGGTATGGTTGGGAAGGTTAAAATGTTCTCCAACTGGGGTCTCAGTCTTCATGGTGTTGACTGTGGATCTGTGACCATAGAAACGCTTCTTGAGGGTGGTTTTGGTTTCGCCAACATACTGGATGCCGCAAACTCTACAAGAGATCAGATAGATGACATTGGTGGTAGTGCAAGTGATGTGACCCTTAGTCTTGTGTGTGAGTTGCATGCTGTGGCTGGTGATGGAATTGGATTCAACAATGTGGTGGCAGAAGACGATGCATCTCGAAGTACGATCACATTTGAAGGTACCATGCTGAATGGGTGTGGGGTTAGAAGTAAGAGGTGGAACAGCAGCACGTACAAGAAGGTCTCGTAGGTTGCGTGGTCGTCTGTAGGCGATGATGGGTTTTTCAGGGATGGCTCGTTGGAGTCTATCTGAAGTGAGGAGAATGTTGTGGTTGTTAGAGGTGATTTTCTGAAGGGGAGGAAGATTTGGGTGGAAAGTAACAACGAGGGGCAGCTTGTTGTCGCAATCTCGTCCCTTTTTGTCCTTCACTGCCAAAGTAGATGATCTGGAAAGGGAGCGGACTCTCTGAATGGCTTCACGCACCCTTCTGGCACTATGGCCCCTGGCAATAAGGTGTTTTTCCAAAGCATCTGTATGGCGAATGAAAGAGGAATTGTTAGAGCAAATGCGACGAAGACGTAGTGCTTGACTGTAGGCAATTCCAGACTTGCAGTGACGGGGATGGCAGCTTGAAGAATGGAGATACTGGTGTGTGTCTGTGGGCTTGGTGTATAAGTCTGTGGAGAGAGAACCGTGTTCCTTGCGAACAGTCACATCGAGAAAGTTAACCTGTTGGTGAGAGTAATCAGAGGTGAATTTGATGGTGCTGTGGAAAGAATTGATATGATTGATGAAGGTGAGCAGGCTATCCTCATCACTGGTCCAAATGAAGAAGATGTCATCGATGTAGCGCCACCAGATAAGGGGACGACACGGAGCCGTACTGAGCATGCGTTCTTCAAGGCTAGACATAAACAGGCATGCATAGGAAGGAGCCATCCTGGTTCCCATGGCTGTCCCGTGTCTTTGAAGGTAATGCTTGTCCATGAACGTGAAGTTGTTTTTGGTGAGAACCTGTTGCATGAGAGCTTTGATGTCAGAGATGGGTGGACAAGGGTGGACCTTCTTAGACAGGGCTGCACACGTGGCTGCGATACCTTCAGCATGAGGGATGTTAGTGTACAGAGAAGTGACGTCGAAAGTACCGATGATGGCTGTACTGGGGATTTGGTTTTTGATATCTTCAAGTTTCCTGAGGAAATCTGGAGTGTCATGGATATAAGAATTAATCTGAGGAACAAGAGGTTTGATGAAGTGGTCCACAAACAAGGATATCTTCTCGGTGGGGGACCCATTGCCCGAGATGATAGGCCTACCAGGGTTACCAGGCTTGTGAATTTTGGGCAGGAGATAAAACCTGGCTGCCTTACAGTCTGTGGGAGAAAGGAAAGAAACAGCCTTCTTAGAGATCTGGTTCCGCTGGTACATATCAGTGATGGTCTGTTTTATCTGCTGGGAGAAAATATCTGTGGGATCAGAATCAAGAAGAGTGTAAATATCACTGTTGGAGAGATGACGCATGGCTTCCTTGATGTAATCCTGTCGATCCTGGATGACAACTGCAGAACCTTTGTCGGCTGGCTTGATGATAATGTCACTGCGAGACATCAGTGAGGAGAGTGCTGTTCGCTCATCTCTTGGAAGGTTGTCGTGTGTTCTGCGGAGAGGAGAGTTTGACTGGTTAGTCTCAGAGCTGACGACCTGTGTGTAGGCTTCTAAAACAGGGACTCTGTTCTTAGGAGGCATCCAAGAACTTTTCTTGCAGAAGGGTTCCCGTTCAGTTGGAGGATCATCTAGGAAAAACTCACGAAGGCGAATTCTGCGAAAGAAATGAGTAAGATCTTGACTCAGTTCCGCTTGGTCAAATGCTGGAGGAGTAGGACAGAAGTTGAGTCCTTTGGAGAGAAGCCTAAGGTCTGCACTGGTAAGAGTAGAAGAAGATAAGTTAACAACTGCAGTTGAGGATGGTGGTGCAGACTCAGATGGAGTCTGGGGCCTTCTAAAACGGTTGCAAGCGGTACGTTTCCGTCTTTTCTGAAGGTCAGTCATTTTCTTATTTCTTCTTTCTGTGAGTGCAATGTTCTGCTGAGACAAACACAAGTTAATTTTGTTAGTGTACTGAGTCCATTCGTCATCGGTGCAGCATGACTGTAATTCAAGCTTCAGCCTCAGGATATCATCGTTGAGGCTATCTAAGGACAATTGGCAGTGTTTGGTGAGGATGTTGATGAGACGGATGGAGGTGCTGTGTAAGACTCGGTTCCACTCTCTCTGGAGTCCTGGAGGGAGTGTCCCTAGTGCTGGTTGGTGTGTGACCTGTAGACCTGAGGGAATAATGCGAGAGAGAGAGTAGAACCTGTAGTTGGAAAGATGGAAAGAATAGCGCTGGGATTTCTGCATCAATTTTCGGAGCTTCTGAAACAAAAGAAAATGGTGAGACATGGTGAAAGCAGCGAGATGAGTATATGATAAAAATGAAATGAAAAACTGAAACACAAGAATACAAATACAAGTACAAATACAAAGTAGATAAGGAGGATCACCCGAAGGGATACAGTAACAGAGCAGCTGAAAAACAAAATGAAATAAAACTGTTAGCAAACTGCTTATCCACTAGAGAGCCTGTGTAATAGAATGTGTAAAAGTAAGTTGGCCTGACGTTTCGATCCTAGCAGGATCTTCTTCAGAGGCTAAATGACAAGTTACAGTAACAGAGGGGACAAAAACACGCACAGAATACAGACAGGTTAATGAGCACGGTGAACACAATGAGATGGATGAAAGGGGATTATAAGTAGAAAGCAACAGGAGAAGAGGAGAGGAAGGAGATAAACTGTGGAGGGACAAAGAGAGGATTAAAGGCACAGGGTGAGGAATAAACTGGAGAGGGACAAAGACAGAAAGGTGTGAAGAAAAATGGAGGGGAAGAGAGCTGTAAGAGGAAGAGTGAAAGGGGGGGGGAAGGGAGAAAGGGGAGAAGGAGTAGGGAACAGAGGAAAGTTAGTCATGTCCTTCCTGAATGTTCAGCCCATGAGGTTGAATGGTACGAAGGCGTTGCATCCAGAGCCTCTCTCTGCTGATACGTACTAGGTCAGGACGGCTACCTAAGGATTCAATCCCCTGTAGGGACATGTCGTTAATGGTATGGTTGGGAAGGTTAAAATGTTCTCCAACTGGGGTCTCAGTCTTCATGGTGTTGACTGTGGATCTGTGACCATAGAAACGCTTCTTGAGGGTGGTTTTGGTTTCGCCAACATACTGGATGCCGCAAACTCTACAAGAGATCAGATAGATGACATTGGTGGTAGTGCAAGTGATGTGACCCTTAGTCTTGTGTGTGAGTTGCATGCTGTGGCTGGTGATGGAATTGGATTCAACAATGTGGTGGCTGCAGACGATGCATCTCGAAGTACGATCACATTTGAAGGTACCATGCTGAATGGGTGTGGGGTTAGAAGTAAGAGGTGGAACAGCAGCACGTACAAGAAGATCTCGTAGGTTGCGTGGTCGTCTGTAGGCGATGATGGGTTTTTCAGGGATGGCTCGTTGGAGTCTATCTGAAGTGAGGAGAATGTTGTGGTTGTTAGAGGTGATTTTCTGAAGGGGAGGAAGATTTGGGTGGAAAGTAACAACGAGGGGCAGCTTGTTGTCGCAATCTCGTCCCTTTTTGTCCTTCACTGCCAAAGTAGATGATCTGGAAAGGGAGCGGACTCTCTGAATGGCTTCACGCACCCTTCTGGCACTATGGCCCCTGGCAATAAGGTGTTTTTCCAAAGCATCTGTATGGCGAATGAAAGAGGAATTGTTAGAGCAAATGCGACGAAGACGTAGTGCTTGACTGTAGGCAATTCCAGACTTGCAGTGACGGGGATGGCAGCTTGAAGAATGGAGATACTGGTGTGTGTCTGTGGGCTTGGTGTAAAAAAAAAACACCTTATAGCCAGGGGCCATAGTGCCAGAAGGGTGCGTGAAGCCATTCAGAGAGTCCGCTCCCTTTCCAGATCATCTACTTTGGCAGTGAAGGACAAAAAGGGACGAGATTGCGACAACAAGCTGCCCCTCGTTGTTACTTTCCACCCAAATCTTCCTCCCCTTCAGAAAATCACCTCTAACAACCACAACATTCTCCTCACTTCAGATAGACTCCAACGAGCCATCCCTGAAAAACCCATCATCGCCTACAGACGACCACGCAACCTACGAGACCTTCTTGTACGTGCTGCTGTTCCACCTCTTACTTCTAACCCCACACCCATTCAGCATGGTACCTTCAAATGTGATCGTACTTCGAGATGCATCGTCTGCAGCCACCACATTGTTGAATCCAATTCCATCACCAGCCACAGCATGCAACTCACACACAAGACTAAGGGTCACATCACTTGCACTACCACCAATGTCATCTATCTGATCTCTTGTAGAGTTTGCGGCATCCAGTATGTTGGCGAAACCAAAACCACCCTCAAGAAGCGTTTCTATGGTCACAGATCCACAGTCAACACCATGAAGACTGAGACCCCAGTTGGAGAACATTTTAACCTTCCCAACCATACCATTAACGACATGTCCCTACAGGGGATTGAATCCTTAGGTAGCCGTCCTGACCTAGTACGTATCAGCAGAGAGAGGCTCTGGATGCAACGCCTTCGTACCATTCAACCTCATGGGCTGAACATTCAGGAAGGACATGACTAACTTTCCTCTGTTCCCTACTCCTTCTCCCCTTTCTCCCTTCCCCCCCCCCCCTTTCACTCTTCCTCTTACAGCTCTCTTCCCCTCCATTTTTCTTCACACCTTTCTGTCTTTGTCCCTCTCCAGTTTATTCCTCACCCTGTGCCTTTAATCCTCTCTTTGTCCCTCCACAGTTTATCTCCTTCCTCTCCTCTTCTCCTGTTGCTTTCTACTTATAATCCCCTTTCATCCATCTCATTGTGTTCACCGTGCTCATTAACCTGTCTGTATTCTGTGCGTGTTTTTGTCCCCTCTGTTACTGTAACTTGTCATTTAGCCTCTGAAGAAGATCCTGCTAGGATCGAAACGTCAGGCCAACTTACTTTTACACATTCTATTACACAGGCTCTCTAGTGGATAAGCAGTTTGCTAACAGTTTTATTTCATTTTGTTTTTCAGCTGCTCTGTTACTGTATCCCTTCGGGTGATCCTCCTTATCTACTTTGTATTTGTACTTGTATTTGTATTCTTGTGTTTCAGTTTTTCATTTCATTTTTATCATATACTCATCTCGCTGCTTTCACCATGTCTCACCATTTTCTTTTGTTTCAGAAGCTCCGAAAATTGATGCAGAAATCCCAGCGCTATTCTTTCCATCTTTCCAACTACAGGTTCTACTCTCTCTCTCGCATTATTCCCTCAGGTCTACAGGTCACACACCAACCAGCACTAGGGACACTCCCTCCAGGACTCCAGAGAGAGTGGAACCGAGTCTTACACAGCACCTCCATCCGTCTCATCAACATCCTCACCAAACACTGCCAATTGTCCTTAGATAGCCTCAACGATGATATCCTGAGGCTGAAGCTTGAATTACAGTCATGCTGCACCGATGACGAATGGACTCAGTACACTAACAAAATTAACTTGTGTTTGTCTCAGCAGAACATTGCACTCACAGAAAGAAGAAATAAGAAAATGACTGACCTTCAGAAAAGACGGAAACGTACCGCTTGCAACCGTTTTAGAAGGCCCCAGACTCCATCTGAGTCTGCACCACCATCCTCAACTGCAGTTGTTAACTTATCTTCTTCTACTCTTACCAGTGCAGACCTTAGGCTTCTCTCCAAAGGACTCAACTTCTGTCCTACTCCTCCAGCATTTGACCAAGCGGAACTGAGTCAAGATCTTACTCATTTCTTTCGCAGAATTCGCCTTCGTGAGTTTTTCCTAGATGATCCTCCAACTGAACGGGAACCCTTCTGCAAGAAAAGTTCTTGGATGCCTCCTAAGAACAGAGTCCCTGTTTTAGAAGCCTACACACAGGTCGTCAGCTCTGAGACTAACCAGTCAAACTCTCCTCTCCGCAGAACACACGACAACCTTCCAAGAGATGAGCGAACAGCACTCTCCTCACTGATGTCTCGCAGTGACATTATCATCAAGCCAGCCGACAAAGGTTCTGCAGTTGTCATCCAGGATCGACAGGATTACATCAAGGAAGCCATGCGTCATCTCTCCAACAGTGATATTTACACTCTTCTTGATTCTGATCCCACAGATATTTTCTCCCAGCAGATAAAACAGACCATCACTGATATGTACCAGCGGAACCAGATCTCTAAGAAGGCTGTTTCTTTCCTTTCTCCCACAGACTGTAAGGCAGCCAGGTTTTATCTCCTGCCCAAAATTCACAAGCCTGGTAACCCTGGTAGGCCTATCATCTCGGGCAATGGGTCCCCCACCGAGAAGATATCCTTGTTTGTGGACCACTTCATCAAACCTCTTGTTCCTCAGATTAATTCTTATATCCATGACACTCCAGATTTCCTCAGGAAACTTGAAGATATCAAAAACCAAATCCCCAGTACAGCCATCATCGGTACTTTCGACGTCACTTCTCTGTACACTAACATCCCTCATGCTGAAGGTATCGCAGCCACGTGTGCAGCCCTGTCTAAGAAGGTCCACCCTTGTCCACCCATCTCTGACATCAAAGCTCTCATGCAACAGGTTCTCACCAAAAACAACTTCACGTTCATGGACAAGCATTACCTTCAAAGACACGGGACAGCCATGGGAACCAGGATGGCTCCTTCCTATGCATGCCTGTTTATGTCTAGCCTTGAAGAACGCATGCTCAGTACGGCTCCCTGTCGTCCCCTTATCTGGTGGCGCTACATCGATGACATCTTCTTCATTTGGACCAGTGATGAGGATAGCCTGCTCACCTTCATCAATCATATCAATTCTTTCCACAGCACCATCAAATTCACCTCTGATTACTCTCACCAACAGGTTAACTTTCTCGATGTGACTGTTCGCAAGGAACACGGTTCTCTCTCCACAGACTTATACACCAAGCCCACAGACACACACCAGTATCTCCATTCTTCAAGCTGCCATCCCCGTCACTGCAAGTCTGGAATTGCCTACAGTCAAGCACTACGTCTTCGTCGCATTTGCTCTAACAATTCCTCTTTCATTCGCCATACAGATGCTTTGGAAAAACACCTTATTGCCAGGGGCCATAGTGCCAAAAGGGTGCGTGAAGCCATTCAGAGAGTCCGCTCCCTTTCCAGATCATCTACTTTGGCAGTGAAGGACAAAAAGGGACGAGATTGCGACAACAAGCTGCCCCTCGTTGTTACTTTCCACCCAAATCTTCCTCCCCTTCAGAAAATCACCTCTAACAACCACAACATTCTCCTCACTTCAGATAGACTCCAACGAGCCATCCCTGAAAAACCCATCATCGCCTACAGACGACCACGCAACCTACGAGACCTTCTTGTACGTGCTGCTGTTCCACCTCTTACTTCTAACCCCACACCCATTCAGCATGGTACCTTCAAATGTGATCGTACTTCGAGATGCATCGTCTGCAGCCACCACATTGTTGAATCCAATTCCATCACCAGCCACAGCATGCAACTCACACACAAGACTAAGGGTCACATCACTTGCACTACCACCAATGTCATCTATCTGATCTCTTGTAGAGTTTGCGGCATCCAGTATGTTGGCGAAACCAAAACCACCCTCAAGAAGCGTTTCTATGGTCACAGATCCACAGTCAACACCATGAAGACTGAGACCCCAGTTGGAGAACATTTTAACCTTCCCAACCATACCATTAACGACATGTCCCTACAGGGGATTGAATCCTTAGGTAGCCGTCCTGACCTAGTACGTATCAGCAGAGAGAGGCTCTGGATGCAACGCCTTCGTACCATTCAACCTCATGGGCTGAACATTCAGGAAGGACATGACTAACTTTCCTCTGTTCCCTACTCCTTCTCCCCTTTCTCCCTTCCCCCCCCCCCTTTCACTCTTCCTCTTACAGCTCTCTTCCCCTCCATTTTTCTTCACACCTTTCTGTCTTTGTCCCTCTCCAGTTTATTCCTCACCCTGTGCCTTTAATCCTCTCTTTGTCCCTCCACAGTTTATCTCCTTCCTCTCCTCTTCTCCTGTTGCTTTCTACTTATAATCCCCTTTCATCCATCTCATTGTGTTCACCGTGCTCATTAACCTGTCTGTATTCTGTGCGTGTTTTTGTCCCCTCTGTTACTGTAACTTGTCATTTAGCCTCTGAAGAAGATCCTGCTAGGATCGAAACGTCAGGCCAACTTACTTTTACACATAAAATCTGTTAGCACGGATGGGTTGCCAATAGCACATTCTTTTGTTACGAACTAACAGACTAACTAACATGGTGATTTCATGAGCTGATTCCCACAGTGAAAAATATATTTCTACACAGCCCGTCTATATTCTATTAACTACTGTGAAAATGAGCTGTAATTTTTACCAGGCTCTCCAGCCCACTGGCCCACCGGGCATTGCCCAAGTGCCTGTGTGGCCAGTCCGCCACTGCATACCATGGATGCATGGCTGCAGATACAACCTGTAACAAAAGTGTCAAAGATCTTCTCTACATACACACTAATTGCCTCCTCACATAGTATTCTGCTCCTCTTTGTTGTAGTGTATGGTGGCTCATATTCCTCCTCAGAGATGAAAATAATAGATCAACTGAAATTAAAACCTTATCATTGCTCTTAACTTATATGAAGGGATGTTATTAACAAAATCAAGTAAGATAATCTTCAAACAATTGCTCTCTTTTCGCGTTCCTATTCCTCTAATTACCATCCCTAATCTGGCTTTATTATTCATCATATTTCCATCGTATTAATACCTCCATTATCATAACTCCCAAGCTAACCTTACTCTTCATTTAATTCCAAAGTATGAGCATTGTTAATGGTAGTCTGACAGACTGTAGAGCAATCTACAAAGCTGGGTGCAGGGAGAGTGGCATATACAACATCACACCTAATGGTTGGACTGAAGACCCTTTTGAAGCTTATTGCGATATGGAGATTCTTACTGATCGGAACTGGTGCAGGGGACATGGATGGACTGTAAGTATCTAGAAGGTTTACTACCATTGTTATTTACTGTACCCTGAACTCCATCTATACTACCTTGTACAGAGAAGAACTCTGTGGTTTGAGGAAGGTGTTGAAATGCCAACATCTCAACCGGCAAGCTGGGAGGGAAATTTAAGGAATAGTCTAGCTAGCATGTTTGCATTTGGCTGCTTATCCTGCAGTTTTATCAAAAGTATGCGGTTCATTAAACTAGTTCTACCTCACTCCCTTTATATCAATATTTTTACTTAAAGTAATGTTTTCATACTTTACGAGTTATCAGTATGTTTTCATAATATTTCCATTTGATTCCTAAACATGAACCTCAAAACCCAATTTTTGCATATTATAAAATAATCGAAAGCAAAGAGGAAATGGAAATGTTAACAATATTGCTTTCATAAGAGTTGACTAAAAAGGATGATGGACTGCATTGGTATGAGAATTTGATAACAAATCTAGGATATCAATTGCATTTCATGGAATCAGAAAAGTTGCTTTGATAATTCTTGATTGAAACCTTACAACCTTGCCACCCTGTTGTATTTGTGAGCAACAGCCTCAAATAATGTCATGGCAAATTTGTCAGGCCGAAATGATGTTGATTGTCGTTCAATGTTGCTCTTTTGTTCACATGAATTCGGAGGATATTTTAGGTATAAACTAGCTAGCTGCTTTTGCATTCAGTTAACAAATTACTGCGATTTTGTCAAATGTTTGGAGAAAGAAGGTTAAGTAAGGGCGCTCTGTTGTTCACTTGCAAATAAAAGCACATTTTTGGTTGAGATCATTGTAAACATTTAAAAATAATGGCTTAACTTTAAAAATTTGGGCCTGAACTGAAGAGCCGACTTTATCAACCATTTAGCATTAAAGGAGCATTGCAGACGTGACCAATTTTAAAGCTGCATTTCTAGAAAACCTAACAGCTATACAAACACTACGGAGCACCCAATGTATCATTGTTATTGGACTATGATATATCAACACAAAAATTATGCCACACGTCCTGCCTTCTGATTCATCGTTAGTTCTATGGCTGTTGGTGTATCGTCGGGAACATATCTCGCGTGCTAATATCCTGAAACATTTTTAAGGAGTCTGGTGAATAAGTAGAGATAGTTTCAATACAGGCACGGATCAAAGGGATATGAGGTTCTACACCACACTGCTATTCCAATTACATACCAACACAAAATATATGAATAAAAGTAGTTAATAACAAAGCCTTGCTTGTACACATAATTTATAATCTTAAATATACCTCGAAATGCACTATTCTATGTCTAACATTATATTTTTATGTTCTCAGAGGAAGAAGCAACACGCATTACATGGGAGTCAGCTTCAAGGACCCCGGCCACCCCCCCCCCCTCCTTTGTAAAATCTTACATCCGCCGGCGCAATAAACAGTGAATGTCTACGTATATTAAATCTTTGACCTTTAACCATTTTTGCCTCTTTTCGTATTGTAATCCTTCAATTTAATTGTACTTGTATGTGTGTTTTTTGCAAAGGTTTTTCAGCGTCGTGTGAACGGTTCTGTCGATTTCAGTCGTAACTGGACCAGCTATAAAGATGGGTTTGGACAGCTGGATCATGAGTTTTGGCTTGGAAATGAAAAGTTGCACTACCTGGCAAAGCAGAATGGCAAACACAGACTTCTGATCGAGATTGTTAGCAGCAGTGGGACTACATACTACGCTTGTTATGAGGAATTTCACATCAAGGAAGAGGGGGAAAAGTACGAGTTGCATGCGTCTACATTTCCTAGCACCAGAAGTAAGTAGACAAACACAATTGTGTTTGCAAATGCATAGTGATTCTGTTCGTTTCTAGAGTGTTAAATATTGGCCTAAGGTTATGAGTTCAAGCAGTAACAGTTCTCATGCTGTTTGCTTTCTCCAGGTGAAAATTTGTGTGATCTTATGTAAACTTTCCCCTTAAGTTAAGGGTGTGATGATTTGTATTGCTTTTGCTAATTTGTTAAAGGAAACACAAAGTCCACTGTGATCATTGGTCGCTGTGTTAGAGAAAGTCTGTGTGGACATCTTCCCACTAAAAGCTAAGAAAAAGCTTAGTCGATCAATTAGAAATATCAAGGCTGAAGACTTGAGCAAGTCTTAATATGACATCATCACGCCACACGTGTTTCAACTTTTAATGATTTTCTTTATTTAGTACAATACTTATTTTCTGTAACAGAGATGGATTTTGCAAATGCTGACGCTATAAATTGAAGTTAATATGAGATAATGATTACAGCAGTTTCAGTGGCAATGTGAGGCTTATTTTTGATAGTTCCAGGTATAAGTTGGTAACGGTAAGCCGGGCCTTACACTAGTAACGTTAAACCGAGCGTAAACATGAAAGTCTTCATAAATAGTCTTCAAAAGCGGATATTTTATTAATAATTTCCTTTTGATTAACTCTTGGTACATAAACTCAATGATGAATATAACTATAACTTGGGATGATTAAAATACACGAGCATAAATGCTGATTATAAATATAAATTACGGAGCCCTCTGTTATACGCCAGTAGGCTTCGGGAGATAAACTTAAACTCCCGATACGTCTTTAGGAGACACTTAAGGAGGCACAAAGTCCACTGAAGGCTGAAGACTTGAGCAAATCTAAATGACAACATCACAGCATCACTGATTATAAACATAAATTACGGAGCCCTCTGTGATACGTCTGTAGGCTTCGGGAGATAAACTTAAACTCCCGATACGTCTTTAGGAGACACTTAACCCCCGATTCCAATATAACAAATTAGGAAGCGATGCACAGGTCACACGCTCTGCCCTTGAACCTGATTGGTCCAAACTTATAGCTAACCCCTCACCCAACTATTGATTGGTTGAATGCCAACCCGATATGCAGATGAGCACATGCAAATGAGCACTCAACCAATTTCAACCAGTTTGGCTGTCTTCCCCATACATCTAACCGGTTAAGTAAAATGCAGGGTAAATGGTTCTGGACCCCCTTTCCCCCCTCTCCTTTCCACTCTCCTTGATATCGATAATGTTATTATTTGCAGGTTCCAGTGATAGTACCTGTGAGAAATATCTAAGCTCACTCAATACATATGACATGTACAACACATCCGGGGATTTACTCTTCTGTTTGATTTTTTTAACCAATATGTCACTGATTGTTCATTCTGTTCCTTTTTTATTTCTCTATAATATTGTAATAATTTTGAAATGATCATAATAGGACTGAATTTGTGGGAAGCAATTTCATGCTTGCACATGTAAAACTTGTTCCCAGCTGAACTTTGAGATAGTATTATCATTACTCTCAGTGTTAAATAATAAGAAGCATATAGGCAATATTGAAATTTAATTATTAAGACGGTGGGGACTGAATAATTTACGGAAATTAACCAAACAACATGTTACCTAATATAAGGTATGACAACGTAGTGTTTATTTTTCCTCAATCTATCCATTTGCACGTTTTGATAAAGTTGTATGCATTTCAGCCAATCCGTGAAATTATTGTGAATATTTTGGTAAAATAAATATCTTCGTGAAATAAAGAGCACTCCAGAGCTAAATATCATTTGTGAACAATAAATCAGAGTTGCTAATGCAGGTATCTACCGTATATCGCTCTGTAATTATTCCATCGATATCTTTATGTCTTGCAGGTCTCATGGATGGTCTCAGCAATCAGATTGGTAAAGCATTCAGTACATATGACAGGGATAATACTGAAAATACCAACAATTGTGCCGATGTCAAACAGGGTGGTTGGTGGCATGAAGCATGTAATGGGGTTTACACAAACCTTAACGGTGTCTACGGTTCCAAACATGATTCAACCTCCTTTTACTGGAAAGGTCTACCCAACAAAGAAAGCATCATATCTTCTGAGATGAAGACAGCACATTGTAAAAACTGTAATTAACATGATTGAGAAATGTTAATACTATTTTTGAAACTGTACCTTTTACAATTTAAAAAATAAGATGCCATCGAAATCATTTCTGAAACTGTGCAGTGACATGTCAATGAAAATCAGGAAGATGTCGAAAGGCTGACTTTTTTGTCAGGAAACTTCAGATAGAATGTCAAAATGAGTACTTGCTGCATCTTGATAATTTAAGTAGTTTTGTAAATAAATGAAGAAATGACTCAAGTCAAGTGCTTTATAATTGAACAATTTCCTGTCAAATTTTTATCAATTTCATTAGAATTTACCAATGTGATGTTTTGCAGGAAAATGATAAATCTATCACTAAATCTAACACAACATTTAATTATATTAAACATTTTATCGAAAAATTATGATTTACTTAGTAGTATGAGCAAGTATTTCTAAATTTTGTGTCAAATTTATTGTCCAAATGTAAGATCCATTATGGTTCACCAAACAATTAAAAAAATATACGGTTGAATTACTAATGATTTTGTAAGTGTATGATTCATCCTTTAAATAAAAAAATATCAAATAGTTGAAATACGATAAAATAATCATTTTGTAAGTTTGCAGTATATATTTTTCAATAACTTCAAACACTCAAAGTAACGAACTAATTGCTGCAATTTGTTTCTTAAAACATAAAAGAACTTAGCACTTCATCATTTTGTTGACAATTGCTAGACATATTTACAGATTTATATCTTTTACTCTTTGAGAGTAAATTCCTTTACCCCATTTTTAACAATATTTATATGTATAGTTTTCTTTTGAAGGTGAGTTAATTGGTACTACTGTATTAAATCGATATGAATATTTGTAAATTTTCTTATTTTTCTATTTCGTTTGTATTGATAAATAAAAAATAAACTGGAGTTACTGTTTAGCCTAAATCTTCAGCCCTGCAAAAGAAAATATTATTCAAAACAGATTTGTTATTATTTTAGAAAATATTGTACTCATTGAAAGGATGTAAATAATTCTTACCAAAAAGTCAATACTTTGAGAATAATGGAAATTAAAACAGAAAACAGATCGATCTAAAAAATTTAGATAAAAATAACATGTATTTTAGTTTAGAATAAACAAAAATACCCTGAAATTGTTTAACAAAGTGAAGAAAAGAAAACTTATTTTCGTGTATTATTTTTAGTGTTTAATGTAATTGATTGAGTAGAAGACAACAAGCCATAATAATATAATATTGTACTTATACATAAAAACAACATACTTTTATTATCATCACCACTTTTGTCATATTGGTATATGTAATGGACATTGTAACCTAGATCAGTCTAAGAAAAGTTGTTTTTTTTTCATTCTATTCAAACTTGCTGGTTCCGCCTCAAATGTGAGCACACAAAGATGCTTGGGAAATAGGTGTTAAATCATAATTTGGGATCTTCATGGATTTACATTGCAATGGATTAGATAACAGCTCCAACAAAAGTGGGTCATATATATATATATATATATATATAAATATATATATATATATATATATATATATATATAAATATATATATATATATATTTATATGTATATGTATATATATATATATATTTATATGTATATGTATATATACATACATATATATATATATATATATAATGTTGGTTGGTTAGCGTCTATCTTGGCGCAGAGTGCTCTATGTCCGGTGGACAGAGCGAGAAACCTCAAACAGAATGTTCATTTGAGGGGAAGGGGATAGCCTGGTAGGTACAGTATGGTCTTATTGATGTAAGTATAACGTTAATCATATAAGGATCGTTTTGTATTTCAAAAGTTGTGACTAATAATATTTAACTTACCGCACATTATATACGGAATTGGAAATTTAATGTTAATATTTACTCAAGATATAATAATGGATATATAGATGTTTGAAACATTTATATATATATATATATATATATATATATATGTTAGTTGGTTGGCTGGCGATTTATGTCCGGTGAACAGAGCAAAATATATGTTGAGACTAGTGGAACACTAGTAGTTGTAACTCAGAGTTTCACGCGTTGAGCGATCATCAGACAACTATATATATATATATATATATATATATATATGTATATATATATATATATATATATATATATATATATGTATATATATATATATATATATATATATATATATATATATATATATATATATATATATATATATATATATATATATATATATATATATATGGATATCTCTTATTCATGTTCAGATATCTCTTATTCATTTCCATTTTGAATTAGATATATCAATAATATAAATAATATGTATACGGAATTGGAAATTTAATTTTAATATTTACTCAAGATATAATAATAGATATATAGATGTTTTAAACATTTATATTTTTATTATATATATTTTTATGATATATATATATATATATATATATATATATATATATATATATATACTATGTGTATTTAGTGAATAAATGTGTTGAATGTCACCCATCTGCTGTTTTTTATACTCTTCTTGTTTCTTTGGGAATCAGTTTGTTTCCCAGTACTAGGTCCAACTTCATCAGCTCTCCAACTGACACATTCCCTCACCCTACCCCCACTGATCCCCCACCCTACCACTACCCTGCCTAAACTTCCATTAAGCTCTTCATGTGAATCTATACGTGCTACATATTAAAAAGCTAGAACAGATAACATCATTTTAAAGCGTCTTTGTTGGTAATATTCTGTCTATTCACCCATACACACAGCAAGTCAACCAGCTATCTATCTTAAATGATTTTTATTCAAAATGACCTTTTCTCTGGTCAGGTTTTAATATTTGCTTCATTTGATAACTAAGTCAACAAATTAATTGTCAAATGTAATTAGAAACTGTAAAATATATTCATAAAAAAATAAAGCCCAAGAATTTTTTTATGAAGGATAGAAAGTAATATTCATATAAAATTCCTTTATAAAACATAATGAGTATATCTCCAAAGTAACATTATATTAACCAGTTTCAAATGAAAGATTAATCAGCAAACATGGATACCTCAATGTATCATTTGATTTTTGTTTAACCTTATTGTAATATAATTTCAACCAGCATTTCGCAGGAATTTTCTTACTTCTATAACAAAGAACAATGCAGTGCCAAACATAGGAGTTCAAAAGTGCTTTTATTTGATGTCCTTAGACTCAATCCATTGTGGACTCAATTATTTCCAAACAATAGAAAACTAACTTACTTTAACAAATTTAAGTTTTGAAATGATACACATTTGATGCTTTTTTTCTGAGGACGCCCGAAAAAAAGGTATCTTTACTGGGAAAAGATTAATCATTAATTACTGAGTTCATATCTTGATTGTTCCTATCTAGTTATCGTTATAGGCGAAAAGGACAAACCTCTCGATGTGCAACTGTGACGTCACATCTCCTGATTGCATCACTTTCACAAAGCCATAGTAAGCTATAGAGACAACTTCCAAGCTTATCAACATTTCGAAAATCGTATTTTACGCTAAATTCACGAATCAGATGCATATATTATATTCGTCTACTATTAGTGTTAATAATTACTTTCAAATATTTGTGGGGGTTCAGGGGGGGAGCGGTAGTTTAAACCCCTCTCACACCCAGTCAATTAGGAATACTACGCAACTCTAGCTAAATCTCCTACAGTAAATCTGCTATGGTTACAACCAGGGGCGTAGCGAAGGAGTTTTTGTTGGGGGTGTGGAGAATTTGATTTGCCGACGGATCTGGAAGTGGTGACTGAAATGGGGGAGGGGTCTAAGGGGAGAGGGTGTCCCCCTCCCCCCTTTGGAAAATTTTTAGTTTTGAAATGTCCTTAGATGCAATCTGGTGCATATTTTAAGTCAAATTTGATTTGCCGACAGATCTGGAAGTGGTTACTGAAATGGGGGAGGGGTCTAAGGGTAGGGGGTCTACCCCTCCCCTTTGGAAAATTTTTAGTTTTGAAACGTCCTTAGATGCAATCTGGTGCATATTTTAAGTCAAATTTGTCACGGAAGAAGCTCCCGTTCTCCTTTTCTCTATTCAGCTTTCCTTCTTTCTTCCCCTTCCGCTCTCTTCACCTTTTCTCCTTTTGCCGACAGTCCCAAAATTTGCCGACAGAGACCAAATTATTGGGGGGTGTGACACCCCCCCCACACCCCCCCCCCCCCCGCTCGCTACGCCCCTGGTTACAACTTCAGGCTTGCTTTCTTTAAAAAGTCATAACTCTAAGAGATTTGTCTATTCTCTTTATTTCGAATAATTGTTTATCTTTAGGCTCTAACACTAGATTTCAAAACAAGCTTTGTCCAAGGAATAATACAATGCTTCAATTAAACTTATACTCTTCTCTAACCATGATAAAATGCCTAGTAGCGAATCGACCCAGTGTAAATGGGAACTTGTCACAACTCTGAGAGTTACATATACCAATGGCACACTGCCACCCATGAAAGGTATTTAAAATGAAGCATATAGCATCTAATGAAATTCATAGTATATTAGTGTAGTATTCATATATAGTCTTACCAAAAGTGTGTTACAAACATCATGTATGGTCGGTCTATAAAGTAAGTGTTTGCCACAAAAGCTGCGCGCGTTTGCCACAAGTGACGTATCAACAACATGAAGCTACAAAATGTAGACGCCTGCCAAAAAGAGGGCGTTTAACATATATGCAGTAGCAGAACCGTAGATAGACTATAAAGGGCTCTGTGCAGTAGTATATTAGTTGCGTGCTGTCCTTTAAAGGTATATAAAGCACAAGTATATAGAAGAGATTAGTTTCATTCTGTGATGTGAAGTAGGAAAATGAGAGAAGTACATCAGATAATCAATCACCAACTACTACCGGTCGAAAAGCAAGGGTTTTTACAAAGGTTCCTTCAAACAGGGGTGAAAAGGGTTTTAATGAAGCTTGGCTCATCACCACCCGTACCCCCCCTCCCCAAACAAATCCATGTGATGATCAGCGGGTATAGGCTAATGTCGATTGGGATCCCCTTTAGTCAGAGCTGTACGTATGGAACGCCATTTTAACATTTATTCAACAATTACAGATATCTCTAAGACATTTTTGGATATCTCTTCTTCATGTTCAGATATCTCTTATTCATTTCCAGATATCTCTAATTCATTTCCATTTTGAATTAGAGATATCAAGAATATTCAAATTGGATATCTCTAATTCGAATTCTTGATATCTCTAATTCATTTTGGATATCTCTAATTGTATTCTTGATATCTCTAATTCAAGTTTGGATATCTCTAATTTCAATTCTTGATATCTCTAATTCAATTTTGGATATCTCTAATTCGAATTCTTGATATCTCTAATTCAAGTTTGGATATCTCGAATACAATTCGAGACATCTTTAGTAATGTTTCCATTTTCTTGATATCTAAAAATCAATTTGAGATAGTTTAATAAAATTCAAGATATTGAAAATGCAATGTCTGATATCTCTTGCTGAATTGGAGATATCTGAAAAAAATGAGAGATATCTTCAATTTGATTCGAGATATCTGCAATTAATTTCAGATATCTCGAATTAAATTGAAGATATCTCTGTGTATTGATTAAAGTTTACATGGCGTTCCATACGCCCGCCAAGTTTACGGCGGCCTGTTCAATTTTGTGCATTTCGATTTGTGCGCTCTGCAACCCAAACGAGTCAGCGCCCTATACACGGCCCTGTCATAAAAGTTATAACGCTGCCGTCAGCCAGAGTACGATAGAACCGGCAGAACATCTGCTAAAATTAAATTAATTGTACTACCGTATCTAACACGGCTTTACCGGAGTGAAAGAGGTATAATGGTTTTACTTTCCTCAAGTGTCCAAACTCAGGCAAGGGCTAGGCTATGCATATAATTATGAACAAGTGTACTGTTAGTGTCAGTAAGTAAGTGTTAGTGTTACTACTATACTAGCCTAAGTTCAGGCCTAGCCCATAATTATACATTTGAAGACAGTGTATCGACACTTACGAACTTACATTTTAAAACTATTCAATCAACATGTACATTAAAGACGGTGCATCTATTCTCCAATCTTGTCTTAACTACAATTCAGTCTATCCAGCGAACCGTCACATTTTGAAGACGGTGTACCTACTGTATCCTTTCACGGGGTCACACTAATTAGCGTCAACAGGCCGATTTCACGACAACTCACGGCAACTCACGGCAACTCACGGCAACTCACGGCAACTCACGGCAACTCACGGCAACTCACGGCAACTCACGGCAACTCACGGCAACTCAAGACAACAAGTTTAAAATACCATCAAATACAATTGATGTTATCAGAGTATATCTGGAAACACGTTTAAAACTGACTGGAACCAGCGTGCATACATATTTTTCACGAGAAAAAATGTTTTTTTCGTAAAAATCGCCAACTTTTTCCTAACGTTGAATTGGACGACGTGATGCTATTGCGCTGGCGCAATGACATTGGACCGAACCATTACACTACAGGTATGTGCAATTTTTCAATCGAGAATGGTACCCACAAAATAAAACCAGGCAAAATGATGGTAAGCAAGACTCTGTAAAGTTGATAATCACATATGTAAATTACAATGGAAAATCAATAAGAAATATTCATTATTTTTAAAACATTAAATAATTTGATTTGGAGTTCATTCACCATACTTTGGTGCTTTATTACTACGTCAACCCACCTTACCGACACTGTACACAAGGCAGTTCCCAAACCTAGCACAAACCCACCCATATTATAATGGTTCGGTCCGATGGCATTGCGCAAGCGCAATAGCATCACGTCGTCCAATTCAACGTTAGGAAAAAGTTGGCGATTTTTACGACAAAAACATTTTTTCCCGTGAAAAATATGTATGCACGCTGGTTCCAGTCAGTTTTAACGGTGTTTCCAGATATACTCTGATAACATCAATTTGTATTTGATGGTATTTTAAACTTGTCTTGAGTTGTCGTGAAATCGGCCTGTTGACGCTAATTAGTGTGACCGCTTCCACGCCAATCAAAAAAGTTTTACAAATAAATTCCTGTGTAAAATCCATTCCTAAAATGTACCTCTCCGCCATGGGTTTCGGCCTTTCCGCCACAGGGGAAAGGTTCAAAACCTATGGCGCAATGGTATGGCAATTCTACCTATGGCGGAATGGCACTGGATAGTGACTGGAACCCTGTGTTACACATGTAGTTACATTGATATAGAGTGTATTTTCTTTGAGTCAACTTGTAGCCACTTTTTCAATAAAAATTTTAATCTGCAAACCCATAACAGAAATTGCAAAATTTGCCACAGTGAAACAAGGAAAACATCTATTTTGTATATTGATATATTTTAGTGAAATTTCAATGCTATTTATGTATTACATTACAATGCTGGATTGTAGATTAAAATTAGTTTGACTTGCACCTTTAATTCAAGTACTGTATAATTCTCTCTACTTACGGTGCAATTTGGTCAAACCGTCAATGAAATCAAATAGCTGAAGGATAGAACTAAACCACTGAGTTACATCAGCAAGATTGTCATTACTGCTATCCTTTAAAAGAACTTTATTGCCATTACTATAACAAACTTACTGTATTCCATCATATAATATTGGCCAAATTTACAGCAATGACCTCATAATTGCAATAGTTAGCTGAATGGGATTTTTGTCACATTTTTTGGTGTCAGCATAGAACTAGAAATTTCTACAGGAATCATAGTTATTTTAAGGTACGTGGTCGTGATGCCATGGTATAAAGAACAAAATTTCCGAGTTACTAAGATGTATATCTGGGAAGATATGTATATTATAAACCTTGTTCTGGAATGTAATTATGATGGTAGTTACCTTACAATGCTTTTGCTACAATGTGTTTCTAACCAACTTTAAATTGGATTTCTTGCTCATGATCCTTTGGGCCAAGGTCCCATTGGAAATTAAGTTTAGAGTTAGAACTTTGTGAAGTTTAGGCTTAGATGTCAGTGTGAAACTGTTCTTGTAAATGATCACAGTAATTTGGATCACTCTGACTTTGCACTGGTACTCAGACAATTTTGTGGTACTCATCCTCAAGGCTTTGAACTGGTACTCACATCCCTACCCAGAACTTTGCATATATGCACAACAAGTCTGGCTACTGCAAATACATAATTGTATTTGTTCTAATTGTGTTTTTCACACAGAATTGGTATCCTAGTGCATTGCTGCTGATTGGCTGTTTAATCATGCCAAGTGTTGTCTGTACCATCTGTTCAGAATGTCTGGAGTTAGATCATCAGGTGGTCTCTGCATGTCCCTGTGGGCATGTGAACCATGACAAATGGGTAGTAGTTATTTAAGGTCTTCTTTGATGGTCTTCAAACTTGTTACCATGATGATGATAAATAATGCAAAAAGTTTCTGAAAAATATAATAGGCCTACTGTTGTAACTGTTCACATTATCCCCATTACTGATGAGGGCTACCATTGAACATGCTATTTTACAGTAGAGTAGTTTACCTATTATATTGCAGTGTATTTGTTCACTCTTTCAATTAATATTTATTTTGCATGTTAAGTACCTAGAGAGTCAGTCTTGTGTTGCTGCTCAAGCTCTTTATGACTTCATTCATCTTTTAGTTTCTTTAAGTAATCTCTTTGAAGTACTCCAATGTTCAGTTACAAGACTAAGCCTAAGAGAAACTCATAAGAAATAACTGTTAATTTGTTTTTGTCCCTTACATTATTGTCCACATCTTGTTATTTCAGAATGCTCTTGATGAGATTCAATTGAAAGTGACCAGTCTAACTAAGAAGAAAGGTGAACTGCACTCTGAAAGTGAGAGGCTCTCCACTCTAGTGGATTCCTTAAATGCCAGTTTAAGGATGATGACCAAACAGTTAAAACAGGAACAGATGATCAATGATGGTTTTAGAGTATGACACTTTCATCTTCATTTTTTTTCATATTTATATAAGTCTGTAAATCCCTTTTTTGATAAGCTTGGCTGTAAATTTCCCTTTACTTTACCCATGAGACCAAAAAGTTGAAACAGGAACAGATAGCCAATGATGGTTTTAGGATATTTACCTTCATCTTCAGTCAATAGAAATAGAACAGTTCCTTTTTTCTTTGTTTTCAGTGAGTGGGATTTCCAGAGCATTCAATACTTGAAAGATATCCAGGTATATTGTAGTGAATCCGTCAAGCAAGATCTAGACAGGAAGCCTCTGTAAAGGGTATGTTAAGCTTGTCAAAACAGACAAAAAGGTTACAAGTACTTTTTGCAACAGAGATAAAGACAACCATTAATTTCTCCCCATTTTTAAAGAGTTATGTTTTAGTTTGTGTCTCTGGATTTTTGAAAATGTATTTATTTTGGTGTCCTATAGTTCGTAGAAAATATAGAAATATATAAGCAGCATATGATAAAAATCGATGCTGAAACTGCCTTATGTTGTTGTTATTAAAAATTTTAAATTTTAAATCTTTATTATGTTGACTATTGTCATAAACGTGTGTCTTTTATTCAGAATTGTTATTTTTATCTTCATAGGTTAAGGAGTGCAAATTTCATGTCTATGAACCTTGAGATTTGAGATTTAATTATCATTTTTATTTGAAGTAAGCTTCTGCAGATACACAGAGCTGTAGTGTATATCATTGCTGCCTCTTCAGAACAGTAGAATCTCAGTAGATTGAGCTGTTATGACATAAATGTTTGTATTCAGCCAATCAGTGATTGGAATGAACATCAAAATGAATATTCATGTTTTAATTTCTCACGTCATTGTTTAAGCCTGATATGAATAATCTCTCCATTAGAAATAGAGTCATTTCATTCCCTATTATCTTGGAAGTGACAGGCTGTTTTCCTTGTTGTTTTTCTGTGTTGGACAGGACTTTCAAGAAGAGGAAACTCACGTTCTTGGTCAACCAGTTTCAAGCAAGATGTTGCTTTCTCATCTGCTGTTCCTATCACTAGTGTGTGTGACTATCAATGGACAAGGTAAGCACACAGTCGTTCACATTGTCTTCACTAAGGGCCATTGTATAATTGTTAAAATACTCCTGATTAAAATATAATACTCGCCACACTTCCCCTCTGCTGCCCCTTTTCATCAATATGTACCAGTTTACACATATTGTTCTTTGTTAATTGTTAGAGTGTAAAGTGTGAATCACCCACCCACCCCCCCCCCCCCAGCCAACCTCCCTCTTTCATGGAGAATAACAAAAGTACTACCATACTTATCAAGCTGCAGATGCACATCCTTAAACCATATTTACTTCTTGTTATGTTCATACTTCCAAATTTCATACATTTTCATTTAATATACTGATTAGCCAATACGAAAGATGTACAGTACTTTTCATTACATCTGTAAAACTCTAGCATGGTATTTTAATTTACTGTTCAAAGATCAGTTGTTATTTTTAACCTGTCATATCGCACACAAGTTAACTTGATAAAATTATGTACAAAGCCAAAGGGTATATAAGTGAACTTGTCAACAAACAGGCAATCCTTTTAGTTAATATTGACATTCAGTGACATGTACTCACAAAGGCAAAACAGCTCATGCTGAGACAATCCATGAACCTCACAGTTCAGGAGTGTGTGACAAGCTGTTTGACCTCATTGACCTCATCATCTTTGACCTTTTACAATAATCAATGATAATATAAACATGGAAAGTGATATTTCTTACGTATAAAGGTATGACAGTCTCTG
This sequence comes from Apostichopus japonicus, assembly GCF_037975245.1. Taxonomy (NCBI): domain Eukaryota; kingdom Metazoa; phylum Echinodermata; class Holothuroidea; order Aspidochirotida; family Stichopodidae; genus Apostichopus; species Apostichopus japonicus. The sequence goes on from NC_092571.1 coordinate 15,701,680, forward strand.
CCAATTTGGCATACGGGTCATTCCGTGTCAAATCTCGGATGGCCGTTGCTGGACCCTCTCCAAAAATTACCACCATCATTGCATGATTAGAGCACCATGAAATGAGCATATTCTGAAACTTTCAGTTGCATTGCTTCAAAATTGGCCGAATCATCACACTTTGAAATTCCGCAATTTGTCGCCACCGTGGCATTTTGGCATTTTCTTGTGAGGTCTGATTTCCAGCAATTAAATATCCTACTATATTTCTATTAAAAAGCCTATAGACTAAATGATATGATCTTGTGGAATTACGTCAACTTAAAAATGCCAAACTATTCAATTTGGTTATTTTTTGCAAAAAAAAGTGCTATTTTTAGTGATGTTTGTCCAGTCCAAACAATACACAATATTGATTACATGATTTCCTGTAATATATTTGTAAGTTGTGCAGCTAAGTTGTTATTTCATGCTGCGATTTTGCACGAAGAGGGGTTTTGATGCCAGTTCTTTTTACCAACGTAACCATGTGAGAGCTGTGGTTTTTTTTTAACTAACTTGTAAATATGAAGTGCCGACAACTAACCAAACTCAGGGTTGTAGCTTTTCTCAATATTAATTAATGAGGTTGTAAAGTTGCTCTGATGTACAAAAGAGGTCGTCTCTGACAGCCAATAGCTCAAAACGCGTCGTATTGAAATATCTCTTGGTGAACATAGTTTGGTCAGATCCAGTTCAGTTGGGGCTCTATAAGTCATCCAGGAAAGTTCATATGTAGTATTGCTTTAAGCACACTTAAGTGCCAGTTCTCCATTTTCACCCTGGGGGGGGGGGTATCAACAGGGTCAACAGGTTACTGTATCTCAAATGGTGGAAAAATTGGCTCAAGGGTTCAAAGATTGGCTCAATTGGTCTCAAATTGGCAGTTTTGTGATTTATACCAGGTGACTTGTAGGTTGTCAGAATATTTCACTGTGCCTTTAACCAATGTCACGTAGATCTCTCAGTCTATAATAATAAAATTTTGAAGGGAGTTCCAAGCTCAAAATTGGTAAAAGAAAATGTCCTTATTATTCATACAATCTATGTGTCTACAGGATATTTCAGATAGGAATTGAAATAACAATTCCATACTTTAATATACGTACCAGTGAATTAAATGGTTGATGCTTTTTGCTTTCTGGATCCAACAAATTGTCAATAAAGTATTAATATCTCTTCTCTGTTCTTGATATTCAATCTAAAGACTAATGCAGCTTTCTTATTACATGGTTTGTCAAAGGCAGACTAAAATTTGACATTTTGCAACATTTTACATTCATAGCGTATCAGTAGCGTGCACAGGATTTCCATGTTGGGGGGGGGGCAAAAATTCAAACTCTCTCCCCCAACTGATTTTGGTAAGGAACTTTGGTGGAAGTTCCAGAGGCAAAGATTTTATGAAGAACGGGAGCTGCCCTGGGATAAATGAAGCTTCTCCAAGAATTTGTTTTTGTTAGTGTCAAATGGTGAATTATGAGGCATATTTAGACTATAATTTAGGTCCATATAAGTACTGTAGCTGCAAAATGCAAGATTGTGCACACTTTAAAGTTCATGGAGGGCCATGAAGTATTTGATAAAGGAGGGATGCAGTTGTGGGTTTATCGAAGCTTACTCTCGTGTAGCAGGGGGGGGGGTGGTGATCGGGGTTGACAGTTCTCAAGAAAAGAAAAACTTGGAAGTCAAATGGTTCATTCTTTGGTATATTTAGACTATAATTAAGATCTATTTAAGTAATTCTAAATGGAAGATTGTGCTATTATAATTCTCAATTCTTCCCAGCTGAATGCAAAAAAACAAACGGCTGATGAACCGAGGTGCTCTTATGTGATGATCCTGCTAGATGTGTCTGTATACATAAATGTATAAATGTGAAATGTATCTAGTTTGTATATGGCCTGACTTTCGATTCAAGGGCCTGTTTTTCATTGTTCTGAGGGGCCTAAAGCAGTACATTGAGGACATTTTAGTAACGGGCTGGCCGCCTTAATACTATACCCGATGTACTGTACTGTAGATTAAAGAATGGAACATCATATGTAGATGAATAATCAATGTGCGCTAAAACAAGGACATGGGGCCACTTTGGATTACTGACTGCACAGGTTCATACCAATACCAACCTGTTTGGTTTTGGCGGAATTACTTTACTTTTGCCCCAATAGACTGCAACGGCCTAGCCTCCGCTATTGACCAAATCTAGAGTTAACAACAGTACATCGAGAGACTATGTCTACCAATTTGAAGTGTTTATTTTTCTTTTCTGTAAGCGTGTCATTGTCTATCACCGGTCAGCTTGAAAATAAACAAATGCTTTAGTCTGTTGTATAAATGGTGCAATAGATGTTTGAAGTCTGGCATACTGTAGGTCAGCTGGTTTCCAAGCCAATGACCAACAAAATGAGCTCAGCCTACCATGTGTTCATATACTGTACACGTGTATCGATGCTAGCCTATTAACGGTTGCTGTTGCTATCTATTGAGACTAATAGCAAACTGTCTGAATGAAATTATCTGAATGAAAATGACAAACAAACAACTTTCATTGACTTCTTAAAGGGATAAAATTCAAATAGGGCCTAACCTGTAGTGAATTTAGTAAGAAGTGACATGAGATTATGAAAAAAAAAAAAAATAACAGAAACGTATGAATGGATACATATAATCAATTCTTGTATATTCCAACACATCTTTGAAACTACCTAACAACAACTTTCAAGTATCCAAATGCTATGTTTAGTTGCTTGGAAATGCGGTAATCAAAAAAAATGAAAAATTTCATTTATGTTTAAAAGTAGAATGGCGTTTCAGACATTTTAGTGACGTCATAATCAACATAGACAGGGACTTGATGGTTTTGCTGCGCTGCATCAATATTTCATTTCAAATTTCTTTAGTGCAACTAATTAAATTGATTCAGGCCTTATAGTCTAGATAACAACTCCCTGGTAGAAGTAAAAGCTTCTTCATATCTGAGAAAACCCAAGAAGGTCAGAACTTGAGAGAAGCCATGTATCAAAAATTGATAAATTATTTGAACTGCAGGCAAGATGAGCTTTAACATAAATCTATATTACACCCACCCAATCTTACATTACATCTCATACTTCTCTCCCTACCCCACCCTCCCCACCTCTGCCTTCATCCAAAACCCTCCTCTAATCTATCCTGACCTCATAGTCGCCCTCTCCCAACCCCAATGTCAATCCACCCAATTTCCAATCCCAGCATCCACCTCAGGACTCCAAGCTCTAATTTGGTGTATGCATAACATGCGTCATGAAGGAGTGGTGTGTATCGTAGGCAAGGCCAAGTTCCATATCTATCAATCATTTCGTTTTGTTCAACTCTTGGATAATAAGGGTTGTTGATACGAATCATATCTTACAAGATGAAAGTACGTATAAAATAAAATATATTACGGAAGGTAAATAATCGCACAAGTTCAATGTTTAATCTTAGCGTTTATTGCCAAAATGAAAAGTAAAGTCTCTTTCAGGTTACCTTGGTTCCTTTTGTTACCCTCCTTTCTTTCCTTTTTCTCCAATTTATTTACAATCATAAATGTTTTATGTAGATTTTAGACAATTGAAAAATGAAAACAATTAATATTGATTAGAAACGTTTTAATATAATATGAGAAACCATGAGGGAAATACTGTAAAGAGGTGAAAATGGCCCTTAATTACACAGGAGGAAAAATCAAGAATGGCAAAAGTTAATAATGATGTCTCGACCTAAAGTACATGTTACCGATTCACGGAAAACATAAATTGTTTGCTATAAGGAGAGAGCGAGAGAGGAAGCTTGACATTGCCTTTGATCAGGACAATCTTTTGTGGTTGTTCAAACAATACTTCAAATAGATATGAAAATATTGATCATCATTTGATAACAATAATGATGGGACAACAGAGCTAAATATCATTTTGAAATTATGAAAGGAGGTATCACTAAAATCTGCTGAATAAAATGTCATGTAGCCATGGAAAGCTCGCCTTTGAAGCAGTTGGTTACTTTAATCCATTAATTAGAAAGGTACAGTAGGAGGCAACTTTCAAGACACTACATTATCTAATTACATTTATTCTAGATATTGGGTGGACAATGATTAATATTTTGCACCTCTACTCACCCGGATATGCCACTCTCATGCGTTCTCTTGTAAGGACAGTGTTTCGTTTGAATTGTTTGGTGTCAGGTGAAAACTGTTCTAAGCAGTACTTAAAATGAATAAAATCAGATGATTTCTTAACACTTGTCCTCAAATAGTTTTAATAAGATACCAATGCTTTTGTCAAAGTAAACACAGTAACTTTAGAACAATGTAATAACACTTTGTGAGAAGGCTATGCTATGCAACCCTAGCTTACTACTGTCCCTGCGTGTTAACATTTTTCCTAGAACTTTAAGTACTGTATCCAATGAAGAAATGTTTTCATAACATTGGTGGTCTTATAAGTGGATTTGTGTTAATTAGTATATGCAATGAACGCAAAACATACATTATAACAGACTGAGTAACACATAATAACATTCCTGCAAGATATTTACTATCAATTAAATCCATCTAATTTATAGTGGGGCCCGACTTCCAATTGAAGGACCCGTTTTGATTATTCCCAGGGGCCTTAAACAGTACATTGGGGACACTTTACTTACATTACTAGGCTGATCGCCTTAATACTATTTTTGGTCGGCTCGATTGAAGACAAAAGAATGGGACATCTAGATAATAAGCAATATGCACTAATACAATGTACACAAAGGGCCAGTTTGGTGTACTGTCTGCAAGTTTAGTACCAATAGTTACTTGTTTGGTTTCAGCGATATTACTTTACCTTGGCCCCGGGGTACCGCACCAGCCTAGCCTGCGCTACTAACCACATCTAGAGTTAGCAACAGGACATTGAGATACGATATCTATCAGTCTGAAGTATATATTTCTCTTTTCGTTAAGCCAGCCATTATCTACTGTATCACCAGCCTGAAACGAAGCAAGTACGTTAGTCTTTTAGATAAATGGTGAAAAAGATGATTGACATCTGGCGCATACCTGTTCATTTCCAAACTAGTTTGAGACATTTTAGTGACGTCATAATCAATATAGACTGAGATATACTTTATATGATGGTATTGCTTCTCTGCATGAAGGTTTCCTTTCAAATTTCTTTAGTGCAACTACTTGAAATTGATGCAGGCCTTAGTCTAAATGACAGCTACCTATTACAGAAGTAAGCACTTCTATATTTCTTAGAATAACTACAATAAGAGAGTCAGAACTTGGTAAAACTGCATATATTTAAATTGTTTTTCAGATGAGCTCTTAACCCATATCATACCCATTCCCATCTTACATTCCTCTCCCCCACTCCCCATCCCACCTCTGCTTTCTCCAAAAACCCTCCTCTAATCGATCCCGACCTTATAGTCACCTTCACCCAAACCCCAATGCCAACCAAATCCAACTTCCAATCCCACACCAGCCTCAAACATGTGTGATTAAGAGGAGGCTTTTATCCTAGGGCCTACAGCACATTCCATATCTACCATCCATTTTGTTTTTTTATCTTATTCAATTATCATATCATAGAAGGGTTGAAAATGCAAATTCTAACCTATGAGATGAAAGTAGATGGAATTCTAAAAACAGCTTGCCTTTGTTTGACTTCGTTTCTACTTTGAAATGAAGCAAATGAACGATTTTGGTAAATATGTCATAAACTTATGGAAGGTAAATATATCGTACACATTCAATATTTACTCTCAGCGTTTCGTGGTAAGTCTTGGTTTTGATGACAATAGAAACCTATGCAGTCATGATGGTCTGTGAGAGTGTATGTGTGGGGTTGTACTGTGTGAATGTGTGTGTGTGTGTGTGGTGCCCAGCTTGTAAACACAATATTTCAAGACAGGAATCATGGATACCATTTGTACTTGGCATGTAGATGCCCCATATTGAGTAGAAGAACCCTATTGCTTTGGTGGAAGTTAAAGTTCATCTAAGATCACCAGAGGTCAAACTGTGGAAACCTTGTAAAGACAGTATCTCAAGTTAGGAAGCATGGGAACTTTTCATACTTGTCATGTGGATGCATTAAAGCAAGTAGAAGAATCCTATTGTTTTTGGTGGAGGGCAAAGGTCATATGAGATCACCAGAGGTCAAATTGTGTGAACCTTGTAAACACGATATCTCAAGAAGGAAAGCTTGGATCAATCTCGTATTGCGTGTGAAGGAGTACCACATTAAGTTCAAGTAAAGACAATAACTCAAGGAGGGAAGGTTGGACGAATCTCATATTTAGTATGTAGTTGGTACGCGTTCAGTACAAAATTTGATTGAGGTCAAAGGTCATTTGGAGTCACGAGACTCCAAATTGTGGAACCTTGTTTTATAAGCAATGGTCTCTCCCAATGTGCGTTACGCCTCATACTAATAGGAGGCTATGGGCAAATGGAGATGATCCTATGGGCATCCGTAGAATCTAAAACAGAAAGCTCGACCAAATTTGCATTGGCTTCAAGGTGCCGCTTGGAAGCCTTATTTTGAGTGCAAAAATGGTGTACTTTGCAGTACAGCGGTTCTATTGGACGTTTTTCGTCGTATTTATTTCAGGTTGGATGTAGTTTCGTTTTCACCAGGCAGCGTTTATGAAACTAACAGTTCGTCTAGTTAGATTTTTTACTATGACCAATTCGAAATAATTGTGTAAAACGGTATTAGTTTGGTAGTGAGTTCACAAGCTTTTGTCTGGATCGGCTGTTGATCGCAATTTGTGTAGTCTCTTCCACCAATTTCAGCATAGCTATGCCTTAAAAGTAACGTTCAACTTTCCTCACATTTATGATTATGGGACAACTTGAACAAACCTGGGTAGGCCTGTGAGCAATTTCTTGTTGTCTAGGCCAGCAACGGTTGGGTAGAGTAGGGTTCGTTTACACAACAACGTGAAGAATACGAGTCAGAATACCAATACACTTAAGATGGCAAAACATCTCCTTCATTATTTCTTAAGGCAATTTTCCTACTGGCTATCAGTCATAATTCGCAAATTATAGAACAATTTAAGGAGTTTCGAGACAAGTTTGCTGTTGTTACTGCTAGGAATTTTGGAAGAGAGATGCTCTTACAACCTCAGATTATCATTGCGTAAAAGATCGCTTTGATTTAGGCAGTAAAATGGAGTAATAGCGATATTTTTCGCGCATCAATCTGCAGCTAAAAGACATATAAATAATTAGGAAAATGTACGAAGTCGCTGCTCTACTTGAGCAGCGGTTCAAAGTAGCAGTGAGGTACTGTATATGCATAGGACTCCCGCACACCTAGTTTCTGTATTGTACATGCCTAGTAAAGTAGAGGAGCCCTTATGTAACAGAAGCCAAGCTATCTTCGTAGGTATTTTTACAGATGTTTTATTTTTAATTTTTTGAGACACTACAGTAGGCCTAGCTGCTTATTTATGATTTATGATTGTTCAACACTTACTTTTGGTGGAAAAAGTTTTAATTTCGTACTGCAAAGAAACATGACTTTCTAATGCGCAATTACGTAGCACCATGCATCTGCCTAACTGCCTAAGATTTGTTCATAGAAAGTATTGATGTTGCAGATCTGTACTTTGGAGACTTGACCAACAATCATAGGCCTAGTGGCGAGTGGAATTTGGCGAGTAGATTTTTAGTCACCGTCTCCAAATAGCGAGTATTTAAAATATATTTGTCGAGGCCTGAAAACCTTCACAGCATGATTTCTCATGGAAGAAATCATGGATACTTTTCATACATGGTATATGGATTTGCCATATTGAGTACAAGAATCCTATTGCTTGTGAGGTCAAATCTCCAATAGGTCACCAGAGGTCAAACCTTTTACATGATATGTAACGATGGAAATCGTGGATACCTCTAATACTTTGTGTGTGGATTCATAACATTAAGTACAGGACCCCTATTGTTTTTGATGGAGGTGTGTATAGCCACGTACAGTAGACTGACCTGTGTTATCATGCCATAGTGTCATTGTAACAGCTAGTTCTGGTTATACTAACAAGCAGAAGTCTAGTGCATTGAAGTCATTGAAACCTCAATGCATTTTGCATTCTGGTTTCCTTTTGTTTCCATTTCTTTACAATCTTTGGAAGATGAAAATGTAAACAATCGACGAAATATCAATTAAAAACGTTTTAAGATAGTACTGTATGAGACACAATGAGGGGAATAAAGAGGTGAAAATGGCACCATACTGTAATTATACGTGAGGAGGGAAATTGATTTAATGACAATTGACAAAAGTGAATCATGTCTTAATATATGTAAAACATGCTACTTTTCCTTGGAAAGAAACAAGTTTGTTATAATGAGAGAGAGTGAGCTTGCTTGAAATAGCTTTTAGTAGAGACAGTTTTATTGCATTGTTCAAACAATACCTCAAATAGATAGGAAAATAATGATTATCGTTTGATGACAAGAGTGATGTTATATTTATGCAAATAAAACAAGTTTTGAAAGGAAACGTCTTCCCTCTCCTCTCATCCCTTTTCTTATCTTCCTTTTCAAGCTTGCCCCATTGCCCCCAAAGCTGGTGCAATAACCACCAACACCAAAGCTGACACCCCCACCCCCAAAGCTGGAGCAACCACCATCAAAGCTGGAGCAACCACCACCGGAGCTGGAGCAACCACCACCAAAGCTGGAGCAACCACCACCAAAGCTGGAGCAACCACCACCAAAGCTGGAGCAACCACCACCAAAGCTGGAGCAACCACCACCAAAGCTGGAGCAACCACCACCAAAGCTGAAGCAACCACAACCAAAGCTGAAGCAACCACAACCAACTATAATGGAGCATGCTCGGTAAACCTTTAGTGTTGGCCTAATTAAATATCAAGTTATAAAACTGTTCTAGAAAATTTAACATGAAAGTCATTCGGACAACCTCCTATAGTCCTTTCTTCTGCTTACACCTTCTGCTGGCTGTTTATCGACACCAAAAAATATAGAAAATTGATAGTTTTGTTTTAAAAGTAAAAATTAACAATTCAATTGTGCATCTATTTATACAGCATCACCTAATATTCCAGAAACAACAAATTCTGTTTTTCTAGTAATATTAAAATTCTTGTGTAAACTTGGAAGTATCTGCAATAATGCCTGTTGTAAACCGAAAGGTATTTATCAAGTCATTTCACCAATAATGTACTATTTACAATCACCTACATATCGCTACAATTGTGTACACAGTTAGTGTCTAGTATAACCTTACCCGTAACCTATATGTACTGTATGACAGAACATAATTAAAACGAACAAAACTCCAACAGTAAACAGTTGATTTTCATGCTTTCAACAAATTGTTCAACACATTTTTTCCTGGTAATAGTTTAGTAGACGTGATGGTAATAGTAGCTCCTTTACTTCCTCAGATGGTGAAAGGAGTAGTAAATAAACTAAAACTGAAATCCAATCATTGTACCTAATGTGATCAATATGTTAGTAACAAAATCAAGCAAGTAAAACTTCAAACATTTGCTGCATTGCTCTCTTTGCGAGTTCCTATTCCTCTAATTCTCATACCTCATCTTGTCTACTTATCCCTTATGTTTTCAGTGAATTAATATCTCCATTATCATAAATCGCAAACTTAGTGTTTTCTTCGTTTTAATTCCAGAGTATGAGCATTATTGATGGTAGCCTGACAAACTGTAGAGCAATCTACACAGCTGGGTGCATGATGAGTGGCATATACAAAATCACACCTAATGGTTGGACTGAAGAACCTTTTGAAGCTTATTGCAATATGGAACCTCTTACTGTTCCAAACTTGAACTCATGCTACGGACGTGGCTGGACTGTAAGTAAATAGAAGGTTTACTACCATTGTTATTTACTGTACCCTGAACTCCATCTATACTATCTTGTACAGGGAAGAACTCTGTGGGTTAGGAAGGTGTTGAAATGCCAACATCTCAACCGGCAAGCTGGGAGGGAAGTTAAAGGTATAGTATAGCTAGCAACTTTGCATTCGGCTATAAATCCTGCGATTCCGTCAAAAGTATGGAGCATGACCTAAACTAACATCGCGATTCATCTAACGCGCGTTCCCTTTACATCAATATTTCTTACTTACATTGAGCGATACTCTACTAGTTATCAGTATTTTTCCATTATATACATATTTCCATTCGATTCCTAATCATGTACCGCACAAAACATATTTTGTATATTATATTCAAATGTAAAGCGGAAATGGAATTGTTTCTTTCATCACTTGAATTAAAATTTGACTAAAAGGCTAATGAACTGCATTGGTATGAGAATTTGATAATGAATCTAGGATATCAAGAATAGTTCATGACATCTAAAGGTTGATTTGCTCTTTCTTTGTTGAAAACCTTGCCACCAGATTGAATTTGTGAGCAACAGGCTCAGATAATGTTTACAACTCATGACAAATTTGTCAAGCAGAAATGATGTTGAATGTCGTCAAATGTTGCTCTGTTGTTCACATGAAATCGGGAGGGATATTTAAGGTATAAACTAGCTAGCTGCTTTTGCATTCGGTTAACAAATTACTGCGATTTCTTCAATTGTTTGGAGAAAGAAGGTTTAGTAAGGGTGCTCTGTTGTTCACTTGCAAATAAAAACACATTTTTGGTTGAGATAATTGTAAACAATTATAAAAACAATGGCTTAACTTTAAAATGTTGGGCCTGAACTGAGGAGCCGACGTTATCAACCATTTAGCATTAAAGGAGCATTGCAGACGTGAAAAATTTTAAAGCTGAATTTCTAGAAAACCTAACAGCTATACAAACACTACGGAGCACCCAAGGTAACATTGTTGTTGGACTATGACATATCAACACTAAAGTCATGCCACAAGTCATGCCTTAAATGATTGATAATTAGCTCTATGGCTGTTGGTGTATCGTCATGAACATATCTCGCATGCTAATTTCATGAAACATCTTTAAGGAGTCTGGTGAATAAGTAGATAGTTTCAATAAAGGCGTGGATCCAGGGAATATAGGGTTCACTATACCCAACTACTTATACATTTCCAAACCAACACAAAATAAATATTTAAAGGTAGTCATTAAGAAAACCTTGCATGTTTACATAATTTATAGCCTAAATATGCCTGGAAATGCACCATACTACATCTAATATTTGACTTTGTTCTCAGAGGAAGGAGCCACACCCCTAACATGGGGGTTGGCTTCAAGGACCCCAGAACCACACCCTCCTTTGTAAAATCTTACATCCCCCGCGCAATAAACAGTGAATGTCTACGTATATTTAATCTTTGACCTTTAACCATTTTTGCTTCTTTTCGTATTGTAATCCTTCAATTTGTTCTTGTTTGTTTGTTTTTTGCAAAGGTTTTTCAGCGTCGTGTGAACGGTTCTGTCGATTTCAATCGTAACTGGGCCAGCTATAAAGATGGGTTTGGACAGCTGGATCATGAGTTTTGGCTTGGAAATGAAAAGTTGCTCTACCTGACAAAGGAGGACCGCAAACACAGACTTCGGATCGATCTTGTGAGCAACAGTGGGACTACATACCACGCTTGTTATAGGATATTTCACATCAAGGAAGAGGGGGGAATGTACGAGTTGCATGCGTCTGGATTTCGTGACAACAGCAGTAAGTAGACAAACACAATTGTGTTTGCAAATGCATCGTGATTCCGTTCGTTTCTAGACGTGAGTGTTAAATATTGGCCTGAGGTTTATGAGTTCAAGCAGTAATAGTTCTCTTGCTGTTTGCTGTCTGCAGGTGAAAATTTGTGTGATCTTATGTAAACTTTCCCCTTAAGTTAAGGGTGTGATGATTTGTATTGCTTTTGCTAATTTGTTAAAGGAGACAAAGTCCACTGTGATCATTGGTCGATGTGATAGAGAAATCTGTGTAAACAACTTCCCTCTAAAAGCTAAGAAAAAGCTTAGTCCATCATTGGAAGATATCAAGGCTGAAGACTTGAGCAAGTCTAAATATGACATCATCACACCACATGTGTTTCAACTTTTAATGATTTTCTTTACTTAGTACAATACTTATTTTCTGTAACAGAGATGGATTTTGCAAATGCTGACGCTATAAAATTGAAGTTAATACGAGATAATGATGACAGCCGTTTCAGTGGGAATGTAAGGCTTATTTTTAATAGTTCCAGGTATAAGTTGGTAACGGTAAGCCGGGCCTTACACTAGTAACGTTAAGCCGAGAGTAAACATGAAAGTCTTCATAAATAGTCTTCAAAAGCGGATATTTGATTAATAAGTTCCTTTTGATTAACTCTTGGTATTTAAACTCAATGATGATTATAACTATAACTTGGGATGATTAAAATACACAAGCATAAATGCTGATTATAAATATAAATTACGGAGCCCTATGTTATACGTCTGTAGGCTTCGGGAGATAAACTTAACTCCCGATATGTCTTTAGGAGACACTTTAACCCCCGATTCCAAAATAACAAATTACTACGCGATTTTGGGGTCACATGGGCATCAGTAATGTCTAGAGAAGCTGACGTGGGGAGGGAAGACTAAGAGGGGGAGCATCGTGATTGGGGCAAATCCCCTGATACCCCCTTCCTTTATGCGGCCACTGCTTATCTGGAGTGGAGCATCTTGTACGTTATCAACATTGATGAAGAGAATGCTAGCAATAGAGTTAAGGGATTCAATATGGAAAATATAAAAAGCAAACAAATAAAATTGAGAATAAAAAGAAAAAAATCATGAAAAAGATTCTACTATATGAGATCTTGGAATTTTTTGCAACCTCTAAATTTTGTTTACATCAAAATAAATGGTTTATGAACTCTATGATATATAAGTCAGAAACTGTACATACAGTATATAGGATTGTTCTATCGTTCTGTTGCTATGAAGCATGATTGCCAAAAAAATGTAAAATGTGAAGAAAATGTGATAGTTAGTTTGGGAAACACTACCCATTATCGAAAGGTAAGAAATTTTGGGAGGCCGGAGTGGTTCTGCTATAAATATGAGCATGTCGTGCAGTGTGATTATGATTGTAGTTGCAATCAAAATAGAAGAGGGTGGGTTGTGATGATTTATCGGACAGTCAGTTACCACTAACACCGAATGCCGTATCTGCAATGGCATCACCAGAATTTCCAGAAAGTGCAAGGGGGGGGGGGGGAGTAGATGACGAGCATAAGTTTTCCTTTTCTCATTTTTCTGTCTTTTTTTTAGGGGGGGGTGGGAGGGGCTTGAAAATTTTGGATGTGCAAAACTGCAACTGTATAAAGTAAACATCAAAGGCCAAATATAGGGCACTTGAGCATCAGCTTTGTCATGATTTGAGCCATGAGAGTATGAGAAGGACAATGTCATTATTGTTAGAATCGTAACAAATGCAGGAGCTATTTTGGATTGTATGGAAACGAGCCAAACAACATTACTCCACATATGGCAATACAGTTAGTGGTTATTTTTCTTCATCTTCTCTTCTTCATCTATTTGTTTGCTGAGCTACTTTTACACATTTTGAAATATCTGTATTTCCTTTGAGCCAATCTGTAGTTATTGGCAAGCAATTGTGAATATTTATATAGTGATATCAACATATTCAGAGATGTTAATGGAAGTAGCTGCAGTATCGTTGACAGCATATGTAATTACTCCATTGACATTCAAAATGTTGTTATTATTTGCAGGTTCCAGTGCTAGTACCTCTTTAAGTTTAATTGTTTTGACAAAAATGTCGCTGATTGTTCATTCCGTTCCTTTTCTATTTCTCTATAATATTGTAATAATTTTAGAATGTTCATATTAGGACTGAATTTGTCGAAAGCAATTTCATGCAAGTAAATGTAAAACTTGTTCCAAGCTGAACTTTGAGAAAGTATTTTCATTATTCTTAGTGTTAAATAATAACAAGCATATGGGCAATATGGAATTTAATTATTAAGATGGTGGGGACTGAATATTTTACGGAAATTAACCAAACAACATTTTACCTAATTAATATAAGCTATGACAACGTAGTGTTTACTTTTTCTCAATCTATCCATTTGCACGTTCTGAAAAAGTTGTATGCATTTCAGCCAATCCGTGAAATTATTGTGAATAATTTGGTCAAATAAATATCTTTGTGAAATAAAGAGCACTCCAGAGGCTAAATATCATTTGTGAACAATAAATCAGAGATGCTAATGCAGGTATCTACCATAGATCTCATATGTTATTTATTCCATCAATATCTTTATGTCTTGCAGGTCTCATGGATGGTCTCAGCGATCAGAATGGTAAAGCATTCAGTACATATGACAGAGACAATACTGAAAGTACCAACAAATGTGCCGATATCACACAGGGTGGTTGGTGGCATGGAGTATGTAATGGGGATGACACAAACCTTAACGGTGTCTACGGTTCCACCATTCACTGGAAAGGTCTTATCAAAGAAGAAAGCATCGTATCCTATGAGATGAAGGTAAAACATATTAACTAACACGATTGAGAAATGTTGAACAGTACCTTTCAAACTTGTTCCTTTTACAAATTTTTAAAAGTAAGATGCCGTCGAAATCATTTTTGAAAATGTGCAATAAAATATGTCAATGAAAATCAGAAAGAAGTCAAACTACTGACTATTTTGGTCAACAAAATTCTGAAAGAACGTCAAAATTAATGAGTACTCGGCGGCATCTAGTGTTGTAAATAAATTAACACCATGACTCAAGTCAAGTGCTTTATAATTGAACAAATTTTCTGTCAACTTTTGGCTTTTCACATTCAGTAGATTTTACCAATGTGATGTTTTGCATGTAGTAGAAAATTGTCGAATCCATCACTTGGATATTTAATTAACCTATACATTTGATCAAGAATGATGATTTACTTAACTTAGTATAAGCAAGTACTTCTGAAGTTTTGTTGAGAAGTAGTTGTCCAAAAGTAAGATCTGTAACGGATCATTAAACAATTTTTATGAAAATAAGGTTGAATTTCTAATTTTTGGTAAGTTTATAATTCATCCTTTAAAGAAAAATATATATAAAATAGTTGAAATATGATTTAAAAAAAAACCATTTTGTAGGTTTGCAGTTATATTTTTTAATAACTTCAAACTCTCAAAGTAAGGAACTTTTTGCTGCGATTTTGTTTTAAACATAAACTCATCACTTCATCATTTTGTTGATCACTGCTAGTTTATTTACAGATTAAAATCTTTTACTTTTCTGGAGAGTAAATTCCTTTTCCCCATTTATAACAATATATAGATATATGTATAGTTTTCTTTTGAATGTGAGTAAATTGTCTCTACTGTATCAAATCGACATGAATATTTGTAAATTTTCTTAGATGTATATATATATTTCATTTATATAGATAAATGATTTAACTTGGAGTTACTGTTTAGTCGGTACTAACCCTTCAAACCATGCAAAAGACTCCTATCAGAAAATATTATTCAAAACAGGTTGGTTATTAATTAGAAAATATTGTTCTCATTGACAAAATTTCAATATTTCTTACCCAGAAAAGTCAATACTTTTAGAACAATGGAAATTAAAACAGACACCTAGATCCAGTGGCGGAGCTAGGGGTATTGGTCAGGGGGGTCGAGAAGGGTCTGTTGAGGCGCCTATCTAAGCGGAGCGCCACCACAGGTTGGCGCGGAGCGTACAGAAATTTTTTGAGTAAAGATCCTCCTTAGATCGCCGGAAATGACCCTTTCCGGGCCTTGCTAATTTGCAGATAAACGAAGAATAAATAGGTGTCATGGCCATTTTGTCAGAAAATTACACCAACAAAATGTGACAAATGTCAATAGGTATTTGAGAGCGCAATAAAAAAAGTCAATAATTGCGAATAAGTAAAAAGTGGTAAAAAGCTGAAAAGGGCGCCAGCAGTCCATTTGAGTCCGTCAGGGGGGGCATCCACCCCCTCTGACTGTATGGACGCTCCGCCACTGCCTAGATCCTAGACCAATCTGAGAAAAGTGGTAATTTTTCATTCTATTCTAACTTGCTGATCTCCCCTCAATTGTGAGCTCTGACATGATGCTTGGGAACTAGGCACTGGAACTTAATTTGTGATCTTCAAGATCCGGCTTTAGGAATCACAAAAGATTTCGAGTTGGTTAGCATCATGTTTGATCTCTAGAGTAAGTAGGTGTATAAGGCAAAAATGTCACCAAAACAGAACTAGTATTGTTGGATACAGGTGACTAACGCCTGCAGTGGAATTACGACCTTCCTTACCGGTTTCGAACCTCTGGACATACAATCAGCTTCCATAGCCTAGTGGTTAGGGTGTCCGCATATAAAGGCCCGGGTTTGAATCCCGGTGGAGACTGGAAGTTTTTTCACTGTTCTGGATTTTCCAACTCCCTACAATTTTAGTTATATATGCACAAATTTGATACTGCAGAGATTCTGCCCCACTGCTATGAACTGCCCTATAAATAGCACTATAGGTGTCACAACTAGCAATCCATTGTTGATTCCTGGAATAGATGTATACAGGAGATACATAAGATAACATTATGACATAAGACTATGTGACTCAATTTTTATCCCCACATTTCACACGAAAATGCACTAAAAAAGGCACCAATTTGTGACATGAAATGACCACCAAATTGGACCTATACTACTGCTTTAAGGTTGTCAAAATACAGACCTCTCCTGATTGAAATCTATAGACATGACATGACTCTACCTAATATCAAATGATGAGACATGTGAACTTGCAGAGAAGAAAAATATGGACCACCAAATGTATGATGATGTTCGTAACGGGCGGTGTCTAAGTATGTTACGAACATCATATGCCTCAGAATATCCCTGAGAACAAGATCATTTCCATTTAAACAGGTATGACTGTATAGCATTCACTCCCAACTACTAAACAGGGGGACAAATATTATTGGGGACCGTGCATATTTTGCGTAGCAGTAATTCACTCAATGATGTTCGTAACGGTGTCTAGTCTGTTACGAACATCATCGCTTGTTGCAATGCTATTTAAATTCCTCCACACAGATACAGAAGGGGTGTATATATTTTTAATATGTACCACCTATTGTGGTCTCCTGAATAACATTGCAAAATTGATACATGAAAAGCCATGCATGTTACATACGAGTGACTTTGGTTGTGGTGTCTAATGACAAACCATGCATTGTGTCTTGTTACGAACATCATCCATTTTGGAATACTGTTGAGAAATTCATCTCAACTCATTCATTTGGAGGCACCCATTGCTTCCCTCAATATTCTCTATTGGTTCATTCCAATTGCCACCATTTCAGTGCTGCAGAAACAATGTTCACGTTATGAGTATGATGTTCGTAACGGTGTCATCTTGTCAATGTGATCATAATGTACTATAGATGAATTTTGCAGGTGATTGCCCAAGGTTGATGGACTGTATTGAGATATTTGACTTTGGTATGATGTCGGAATCATTGCTAAATATAAACTAGATGTTAGGCCCCATCAAAATCCCACAAAACTGGCAACTGGGGGAGAGCAAACCATGCATGGTGTCTTGTTACGAACATCATTAATGCTGGAATACCACTGGGAAAAATATCTCAACTCAATGATTTGGCGGCACCATATTGCTTCCCTCAGTAGGATGAGAGTAATGTGCTCAAAATGGGTTGGTATAATCCCAATGCTACCCCTTCCAGTGCTGCAGAAAAAATGTGCAAGTTATGTGGATGATGTTTGTAACGGTGTCAACTTGTCACGATGATTGTGATGTACTACTATAACTGAATCTTGCAGGTGACTTTCTAATGTTGATGGGGATATTTGAGGTAAGTATGGCTTCAACATCAAATCCCGAAAACATGGTTATATTCGGACAGGAAACCACACAGTGAGAGCTCCATGAAAGACACCATGTTACAAACATCATTGACTCAGAGCAAACCTGGACCATGAATTTCAGTTGTAATTTTCTCAACTGTCTGAAGTCCAGTTATCTTCTGCTTTTCAATTTAATGTTCACAAGTTATTAGAGTTACAAATAAACTTGGTAGTTGTAGTATTTGAGTTATTTCATTTTTTAGGTGTTATGTCACAATTCCTGTTGCAGTATCATATTTGTGCTTATATATATATTTATATATGTATATATATATATATATATAGAGAGAGAGAGAGAGAGAGATAATGTTTATGTGTGGGGAGATATGTTTCATGAAGGTAAATGATAATATGTACCCAAGATATATATATATATCATTTATTGAATACATGTGGTGAATGTCATTTACCCATCTGCTGTTTTGTTCTCTTCTGTTTTCTTTTGATGATAATATTTCCAACCGACACATCTCCCCCAACCTACACCCACTCACCCCCCCTTCTCCCACCCCCAACCACCCCTCCTACATTTCCTTTAAGCTCTCATGTCTAGCTGTATGTGCATCAGATAAGAAAACACTGTTGTTAGTATCACAAGTCCCTTGGAAGGGAATTTAGATACTACATATGATTAGGTCAAAGGTCGGTGACCAATCTACTCTGTACTATTTATACGTGATCACATGCTTCCAACCGCTCATCGCTCACTAAATTGCGATTAGCGGTCCAGTAACATTGTGTAAAAGACTTTCGGCGTATATTCTCATAATTTCATCTATATGTCTTATGACCATACCCATAGATTCTGGGAGCCAGATTATCTGACTTCCTTTACGTGAGCGTGGAACGCAGACCTTTTGAAATTAGTAGTGTTGAGTAGTTGTCTGTATTATGTCATTTATCGATCATGAATGATTCATGGATTTGCGTATTATAAACAACGTTTAGGATCTATCCCATCGAGAATATAAAGCGTCATGAAACGAAACACAAGATTTCCAAACAAGTTTGTGAAGCTTTGTTCATAGAATAATGCAGTGCTTCAATGAAAGATCAGTTTGAGCTGCTGAAAGGTCCCGATTTCCATTCCGATTGGTGATATTTTCGTCCAAGAAGTCCATTTGATGTCCTTGTTGAGGTCACAAAGCAGCCAGGTCAATTTACCTAGTTATGCCACCTCGAGGTTAACAGGAAGTAACTTCTTAACAACTCAGAGCTATATGAACCAATGGCAGACTGCCACCCATGAAAAGTATATAAAACTAATACAGCATCTCATGAAATTCATAGTATATTGGTACAGTATACACATGTATATTGTTACAAAAGGTGTGTTACAAAGAGCATGTATGGTGCTATACAGTGTTTGCCACAAAAGGGTGCACACATTTGCCACAAGAGACATAGCAACAACATGAAGCTACAAAATGAAGACCTGTCTGTGCACAAAGTTCCGGGTTCGATTCCTGACTTTGCCTGATGAATCTGGCCATGAAGTGAAACTTTTCTGGTGTTGATCTTTAATAATTTATTATAAATCTGTCATACCACTTGCTACACATTCATATATATATATATATATATATATATATATATATATATTTATATATATATATATATATTTTTATATATATCTATATATATATATATCTATATATATATATATATATATATATATATATATATATATATAGATATATATATATAGATATATATAGATATAGAGATAAATATATAGAGATAGATAGATACATACATACATATATATATATTAGCATATATATATATTAGTATATATATATATATATATATATATATTTGTGTGTATAGATATTTATAGATTAAGATATATATATATATAGATATTTATAGATATATATATATATATACATACATTTAGATATATATAGGCCTATATAGCAGAGATATAAGATATGGCTCATAATTGGCAAATAAGGCGTATTATTTTAGAAAATATATTGGAATTTTTGGTCCCCCTGGGACAATACTTATTGGCAGTGGGAAGAAAAGTATAAAATGTAACAATGTAAGTATGATGCTAGATAAGTGTAAGTGGCAATGATGGAAATAGAACCAAATAAACGGTGATGTGAGACTTAATACGAAAGATCCAATGGATTTCTTTTCATTAACATTCAGTTATAGATTTGAAGTTCGAGGCAATTAAACTAACAGTTTAGGTTTTTGAGAGAATGTCTATGAAGATTGAAATGTTCGGAATGGGGAAACCAGCAAAATGATCACGAAGAGTAGAATTTTTTGTGATTATTATAACGTAAGCCGAACCGAGAACCTGTTTCACCTACATAATTGCCCTCTTTGCAAAGTACACGTAGAACATGTAAATGAAATTGTTAGAATCACAAGAGAGGGAAGAGGGTCTTAGACCATAGTCAACATTGGGAATTCTGGGGTAATATGACGGCATGTTTGGCATAGAGTAAGAAGAAAAGTAAAAACTCAAAGATGGATTGAACACAATGATATTTGGAATGGTTTGCTTTTTTATTATTTTTATTATTTCAATTCCTTCCTCAGCCAATATATATATTTGTAGCTGGAGCATGACTGACAGTGACCTAGGTAGCCTACTGCAGGTTAAAAACAAACACTGTTCCTCCTACAGCTATGGCCTGACTAGCAATAATAATTCTTTGTACAATATTCTATGGCTGCATATATATAGAAAAATTTGTTAAAACCATATTTTATCATGTATTTGTAGTTAGCTTACACAAAGTGTACACAATTGTGCACTTCAGACTTGCCTGCAAAACCAGGCGGTAAGGTGAGCTGTGAGATACTGCAACACATAATTGTTACACATCGGATATGTAGACTGAGATACTGTAACACAGTATATGTAACATCTGATATGTAAACTGTGGGATACTGTAACACAGTATATGTAATACCAGATATGTAAACTGTGGGACACTGTAACACAGTATATGTTACATTAGATATGTAAACTGTGGGATACTTTAACACAGTATATGTAACATCGTCTATGTAAACTGGGATACTATAACACAGTATATGTAACATCTGATATGTAAACTGTGGGATACTGTAACACAGTATATGTAACATTAGATATGTAAACTGTGGGATACTGTAACACAGTATATGTAACTTCGGATATGTAAACTGTGGGATACTGTAACACAGTATATGTAACATCGTATATGTAAACTGAGATACTGTAACACAGTATATGTTACATCGGATATGTAAACTGTGGGATACTGTAACACAGTATATGTAACATCGGATACTGTAACACAGTATATGTAACTTCGGATATGTAAACTGTGGGATACTGTAACACAGTATATGTAACATCGTATATGTAAACTGTGGGATGCTGTAACACAGTATATGTAACATCAGATATGTAAACTGTGGGATACTGTAACACAATATATGTAACATCAGATATGTAAACTGTGGGATACTGTAACACAATATATGTAACATCAGATATGTAAACTGTGGGATACTGTAACACAGTATATGTAACATCGGATATGTTAACTGTGGGATACTGTAACACAGTATATGTTACATCGGATATGTAAACTGTGGGATACTGTACCCCAGTATATGTAACATCGGGATATGTAAACTGTGGGATACTGTAACACAGTATATGTAACTTCGGATATGTAAACTGTGGGATACTGTAACACAGTATATGTAACATCGGATATGTAAACTGGGATACTATAACACAGTATATGTAACATCAGATATGTAAACTGTGGGATACTGTACCACAGTATATGTAACATCGGGATATGTAAACTGTGGGATACTGTAACACAGTATATGTAACATCGTATATGTAAACTGGGATACTATAACACAGTATATGTAACATCGGATATGTTAACTGGGATACTGTAACACAGTATATGTAACATCAGATATGTAAACTGTGGGACACTGTAACACAGTATAATATGTAACAAACTGGGATACTGTAACACAGTATATGTAACACCGGATATGTAAACTGTGGGATACTGTAACACAGTATATGTAACATCAGATATGTAAACTGTGGGATACTGTAACACAGTATATGTAACATCAGATATGTAAACTATGGGAAACTGTAACACAGTATCATATTTAACATCAGATATGTAAACTGGGATACTGTAACACAGTATATGTAACATCGGATATGTAAACTGTGGGATACTGTAACACAGTATATGTAACATCTGATATGTAAACTGTGGGATACTGTAACACAGTATATGTTACATCGGATATGTAAACTGTGGGATACTGTAACACAGTATATGTAACATGAGATATGTAAACTGTGGGATACTGTAACACAGTATATGTAACATCTGATATGTAAACTGTGGGATACTGTAACACAGTATATGTTACTTCGGATATGTAAACTGTGGGATACTGTAACACAGTATATGTAACATCTGATATGTAAACTGTGGGATACTGTAACACAGTATATGTAACATCGGATATGTAAACTGTGGGATACTGTAACACAGTATATGTAACATCTGATATGTAAACTGTGGGATACTGTAACACAGTATATGTTACATCGGATATGTAAACTGTGGGATACTGTAACACAGTATAATATTTAACATCAGATATGTACTCTGGGATACTGTAACACAGTATATGTAACATCAGATATGTAAACTGTGGGACACTGTAACACAGTATAATATGTAACATCAGATATGTAAACTGGGATACTGTAACACAGTATATGTAACACCGGATATGTTAACTGTGGGATACTGTAACACAGTATATGTGGACTGTCTGATATTGTTAGACAGTGATGACTGGTGAAATGTGTTTCCAAATAGCCCAATAGGTTTTCTCTATATGAATATCAGACGTTTTCGATTAGTCTCTCAAGTGACAACAAGTACCTCCAAGTAATTTATATTTATGTGAAAGTGATGATTGTAGCAAAACTATATACAGTATTAGCAAATGTAAGGAATGCCACATTTCAATAACCCACAGTGGCTTAATGCAGCAATTATAAATGCCAAGAAGTACCACTGCAAGAAGAAGTACCACTGCAGAACCTTCAGTATAACAAAGCTAGGAAAATATTAAGTAGGGACCTTGGTTTGTTTCTTGACCAACTTTTTGTAAGAATTGTAAGAAAGATATACATACACAAAAGTGTGCTTTACATTCAGTCTGAGGACCCCCTTATCAAAATTCCTCCCGAAGAATACAAAAAATCTCACAAGAACTTATGAGTTCTCACGAGAAGTTTGCAATTATTCATGAGATCTATAGGGCCCCAATGATTTTTCCATCGTTTAAATCCACATAACCTACGACCAAAACAAATCCACTTAAGAATGGATTTCATCAGAGGACATGGTGATTCAGTTCAGATGACATGTGAGCGTAGGAGGCGGGGGGGGGGGGGGCTGCAGCCCCCCAACCAAATATTTTTTTGAAAGTTCAGACAATATGCTGAGAATTTTTCCGGCACCTACTGAAAAAGAATTTGCGATGTGTTTTTCAATAGTTAAACTTATATTATTATTAACATTATTATTGTAACGACTTCCCCAATGATTATAACCAATATGGAAGGGTAATTACACGGCAAATGATAGTATGTTATTGGCATGCAACATAATAACCGATGCATGTCTATATGATATGCACATTAACATGTTGAACGCGCGCGGAGCGCAGGAAAGAGTTTGGTTATCTTTTTCGGGCATATCGTTACAGCCCCCCCAAATCAAATTGGGCTCCTATGCATGTGAGGACTTGGAATTCTTTTGTTCAAGTCCTCTGAATGTGAAACAAGTCCACATGATGCACACATAGTAGAAGTTGTCATGTCAAAGGTCATCGGTACTGCTCACATAAGTGCTTAGACCAGAACTACGTTCCTTCATATAATTGAAAACTGTTACAAACAGCTGCAATCAAAACTTCATAATCACTTACCACTTCCAACTATAGATTCACTAATCAGAGAGTAGAGCAACATGAAGATTTTTTTTTTTTTTTTAAGTTGGAAATTTTCCTTCAAATTATCAGTAATTAGATAGTTTACTTTTTATATTAATTGATCAACAACAGTATTCAGAGCAAACTTGAAAGTCTAAAGACATCGCTAAAAAAATAGTTGTAGGTTCAAAAATAACAGCGAAACTGTGTCATATAAAATTTTGGACATTATCAAAGTTTATTGAGTTATGCCATTTTCTATAAGTTAGGAAAAATCGTCTTTGATTTGTAGTTTCAGCAATGTTTTTTTTTGGTGGGGGGGATGGAGGAATTCTCTCTTCTTATTGCTGGTTATTTAAAAATATGTCTCAATGATGACCACAGGGGTATTGTATCAAATACTTTTCAAAACTATCACAAACATTTGCTTTTTCCTTTATCCAAAAGCACACAAACAAAACTTTACTTCCTTATTGTCTTTTTAAGGATGTGAACGTCACCATATTTTCAGTCCATTTCCCCTTTATCTTTGCTGCCTTTCATTATTCTGTGCTTACTCTTCGAGAGAAACACAAATGATGAAAGAATGACCGTTACTGTCTTCGAAACATGACGCTTCTCTCATCAGTTTCTTTCCTTTAGCGTAATTAAAAGTAAACAGGATATGAATTATAACAATGGTCTATTGTTAAAAATTTTTGAAGACAATAATACAATATATACATTGCTTCTTCAAACTGCTGAAGACGAATGGAACTCCATAAAGGCCGACAGTAACTTATGATTGCAGAAATTTATTTCAGTATTACTTTTTATTATTATTATTATTATTAATTGTCTCCCTATGTACTCTCAAACACTAAGGGGGGTAAAAAAACAAGGCATGTGTGGGATGTGGCTTTACATTATCAACATCAATGGCAGATTCCTTTGTAGGGTATCATATGCTTGCTGCCTCTTTAAGATGTAAAGTTAATTACAGAATAAACAGGTGTTTAGTATTAACAAGGATTATTTCAGATTTTTACTTGTACATCCCTCAAAATTACACAAGAGACAAAACAATTCGATGCAAAATTTAACAGGGATGCTTAAGATCCTCTTTCATCAATCAAAAAATAAAGTTTCGTCTGTACTATAAACTTGAAAAATGATCAATGCATGTTTACAAACAAATGGAATTGATTTGGAATATGCTCATACATACGTACAGAAAGATTAAAACATAGAAAACCCTGATGCTTATTAATCTTCCCCCTCTCCTCCCCCCCCCCCCTCCATTGAAACTTGCTTTCTACCAGGTAAAGATTATACATACTAAACCAATCTTACAGGTCTTCGTCCAGCTTTAAGGAACTTCCGTAGATATGGCCGACAGTAGTCTGTATCCTCTCTTTGACTGTGATGTAAGCATTCCTCCAGTCCTGGCTATCACCGGTGGAAACCATCCTAAGAGCAAAATGAATCAAAGGCTGACATGTAAGGTCAAAGGTCGAACTTTGTTATGATAAATGTCAGCCTGTCAGCAGACCATCAAACTTAGCCAACTTCATCAAATTAAAGATCTGCTTTATTGGGCTCCAATTATAGAATGCTACAGCTAGGAATGTTTTGTGATTACGTAATCGACCTGCCACGGTCGTAAATCGACCTCAGGCTTAACAATTAGCCTGCAGAGCTTCTTAACACCATCAGGCTCTTTGTGTAAACACTGTGTCGAAATGTGTTCATGTCTACAATGTAGTTAATCATACAGCATTTACACAAAGCCCCTCATACAAGATAAAATATGTGGCAGGCATTGCAGACTAATTGGTAAAAAGAGGTCATTTTACGACCAAGGCAGGTAGATTACGTAATCTCAAGAAACTTTTCCATGATAGCGTGCTAAAGGTCGGGTCTATACAGCAGACCTTTTGGTATTTCTTATATACCAATTGATGTTATTCTTTTTAACACCTACAGGCACATCAGTTATATGAAGTATCAAGGAATGCCAAGGGAAATGCTAAATTCCAAACATTACAACGTTTCTTCATTAAAAAAATATTTAAAAAAAAATAATAGGGCTGATAGATTGTACAAATCATATAAAATACGTTGGAACACTATGCAGTTAGAAACCTGATCAGATGGTGCATGGACTTCCAATAGGAGCCAGTCTCCTTCTGCTAGCTGATGCTAGAAACCTCTTTATATAACTTAATGAATCACGGCAAACGGAGACATTATTAACAAACCCGAAGAGTGTTGAGAAATATTGAGGTTAGAGCGTAATTCAAGCTAGTGACCCACACACACTAGTAAGGTCAATGGTTTTGAATCAATTTTGAGCCAAACTGTTTTCTCTGCTCTTTTCAAAGATTTAGTTTAGATAGTGTTGGGTAGGAGCGTGAACTTCCAACAGGAGACCAATTTTATTATGCTCAATGAACCATAATCATCATCGTAATGATCTTGTAAAACATATCTGTAAAAATATCTTAATCAGCTTCGCAAAGTACTGTGCATGGTAGGGTGGGTGTTAATTTGACCTACATGATATTGCATCGGTCTGGTTATACCAGTCATGTGATTGCTCAACTGTGCAAAATATTGAATTTAAATTATTTAAAAAAAAATGGAATAATAATAAATAAAAATACAAGAACATTATTAGTGACATCATGGAGTTAGTATTGCCACAAATATGCTAGATTGATTGTAAAATGGCCATAGGTTGACGTTTTGCACTTCTAATTGTACAGCCACCCACATTTTGCTGATTTTACTCAGTGAGACATATTTGATCGATGAAGAGGGAGTTCCCAAGTCTTGTGTGACTTCAACCTGCCCCTCCCTCCCCCTCCCCCCCCCCCATCCACCCTGAAAGTTTTGGCAATAACTTAACCCTTAAAATACTAAACCATCAAAGTATTACCTATTTATATTTTAATAGTAATATACATTTCGGGTGATGGTTGATGGATGTTTTTACCTCTTAAAGGCTCTGAGAAGTTGAAAGACCATTTCTAAATTTTGATCCAGAATATGAGATCTCATGAAATGTACCACGTGGCTGATATCCTCATCTAAGGGACCTACAAGAAGAAACAGACGGGTTTTTTTAACGAGAAATTAAAAAAAAAATTGACAATATCAGTTTCTGCAGCTAAAAATGCACAACGAATAGGCTACAATAAAAGCAAATCTCTTATTAGTTGCTTGTCAACAGAGAGTTTTTGTGCCCTGGCCTTCAGATTCTTCCCCCTCCTCCAAGAAAATTTGCGGTAACCCTAGTTACCGTACTAAAATGCTGCTCGCTTTTTATTGTATCCTACAACAATGTAAAGCTGCATGGCTATTACTTTAGTAAACCCATAACTCTTCAAACAGTTTAACTAGAACATGAAAACTGATAACTTTTGAACAAATGCAGGGTTAGATTTTGTATTTCTGAAGGAGGCCCTGAACCAGACATAGATTTTGGGGCCTGCACTTTCATGAATTTACACTATTTTACCCTAGGTGTGTTTCAATTAGTATGTGTGTAAAGCATTAGTTGTCAAGATTTCATTGAATAGGTTTGCTATACCCATTGGCATGTACTTAGAAATGTGATAAGAGGCTAACCCCCCCCCCCTCCCAACCCACCCACCCTTCCCAAAATTGTTCTAACTTTAAAGAAATTCTCTGAAAGGTATCTGATAAGCCTCTTTTTTTCCCTCTGTTTTGGCCTTTAATTTTCCCTCCTTCATTGGGGCTTCCCAGGTCTGTTTGGTCCGATGGTAAATGTCGCACTGAGCAAATGAAAACTGTCTTTTAATGGTTTTATACCCACGAAAGGTCATAGTCGCATTACTGATAAATCTATAAAGGTAATTGGATTAAATTATTAACTACTTCTTAATTTAGGTCAAAGGAATATATATCCACAAATAAAGGTGGTTACTACATAGCTCAACTGTTCACACTGGAATCAATATATACTGTACAGCTTTTGGTACTATAATTATGTATGTATGTATGTATGTATATGTGATCTTCCCGCAAGCAGGAACTCGCGAAAGAAGCCATGGAGGCTTATAGACTCGCAAGCTGACCGAAGCCAATCTCTCGGCACACATCCATTTAACGTCCATGTCGGGAAGTTGTTATTGAACAACACCCTTGCCAGACGACACACCTTGCTGTCGGCAGGAATCGAACCGGGGATCTCATGACTGGGAGACGCCGGCGTTAACCACTAGGCTATACACTCCGCCTAAAAATATATTATAAATCACTTTTGTCAACAACAACTTACTTGCAAACAACTCCATCCACTGTTTCATCATATTTTTAACATCCTCAATCGTAAAGGCTCCACCGAGACTGATTTTCTTCTTCTCTGCATCTGCCGCAACTACTTCATATTTTACTGTTTCTCTTTCCTCGATGACACTTGGGTCTAACTCAGGCTCTGCATATTCATCACTATGTTGATCTTCTTTAATGAAATTATGAATATTCATATCATCATTAGTGCTCAGCTCATGACGACTTTTTCTATCATTTGTATTACTTAAAGAGTCTGTCGAAGGGTCTGTTGCGATCTTCACCCCGATCTTCAATTTCCTAT
This sequence comes from Apostichopus japonicus, assembly GCF_037975245.1. Lineage (NCBI taxonomy): Eukaryota > Metazoa > Echinodermata > Holothuroidea > Aspidochirotida > Stichopodidae > Apostichopus > Apostichopus japonicus. Next base: position 15,730,180 of record NC_092571.1, read on the forward strand.
CACACTTTTTTTTCTTAAACGCAAATTCTCTCATATTGAATGCCTCGGGAATGTTCCGTTTTCCAGCCGTTCTTGCACCCAGTGTCTGGTTAGTACCTCCCTGGACAAAGAGATATATGCAAATAAAAAAATATAAAAAGTATAAATTTTCACCTTTAAAATATTTGTTGTATAATATCTTGATGAATAAATGCATATTTGCAAACTTGAAAGTATTTGTATCAATTGGTCAGTTTGAGACTTGAATGGAATTCTGTCACCTAGGGGTCAAAGTTCAATCATAAACCCAACAAGAACAATGAGTCTACATGACTGTTCAAACTTTGCCCACTGAATAATACAACTGGAAACACAAACGGTAGGTAAATGTAGGACTACGTAAGCTAACATCCCCACCCCCTCCCCTCACCCCCTCCCCTTTTCAGCAATTAATTCTAGACTTCAAGACTGTTTGCATAAATATCCTATAGCACTCACAATTGGTGTACTTTGCGCTAGTTTTAGCCGACATCTTTCGCTTTCAACGACCTCTTGCAGTATGTCCGCGGGAAGATTCTGCAAAACTTCTTGATCAAGTTTAGAGGTAATCCCAGTTGATGTGCTGGCTTGGTTTGGGTCAAAATGTTTTGTTTTTCTGAAGAAAGTAAAACAAATAAAAAAATAATGATTCCATTTTATTATTTACTATGTTAATAATTAATTACACATAGTATAACAAAAAAATGTTTATGTTAATACCAATTTAGAGAGAAATTCTTATCAAGAAAATTAATTCAAAGCAATAACTGGAGATTTAAACTTTAATATTGTAAATAATGACATTATCAAATCTGGCAAAACTCTAAAAGTAGTCCTTATAGTTTTATCTATCATTCTATAGCTCTCTTATAAACACATCTGTATATTACACATTATTGGACAAATTGTGTCAATATTTAGAATTTCATGACTGAAATTCAAATAAAAATGTTAAACCAGTTTTTGATAATTTTATTATACTATAGATGACACTGTATGCTGTACTGGCCCCAAATATGCTAGATATTCAAATATGGTCAAGTACCTTTGGTCAAAATAATGAAACTGTTTCTATTACAACCTTTGAGGAAATTTTCCTCACTGGGACATTCAGTCATCATATGTGTTCCTTAAAAATATCTGAGAACAATATGGAGAGTAACGTAAAGACCTCCAGGAAAGTACTTTTTGAAAACTGCGTGCAATGATAGCGTGCTTTTATTTGGGACCTATACTGACTACCTTTAAAGGTCATCCATATTTGGCCCCAAATTTGGGCATATTAAACATTGCTAAAAGTGTTCATATTTTTTTTCATTTCATTTTTATTTTTCAAAGTACTCTCTGGATCAGTTCTGACCCTCAAAAGTTTTCCCCAGATTTACAGGAATGTTCAACGAGACAACAGAAACATCTACGAGATGAATAAAGCCCCAGGATGGTGGTGAACCTTTTTCGTGAACTTTGCACATGTCATTATTATTTGACTTTCGAGCATATTTTTGGAGCCTGCAGTCTGGTGATTTTTAAAAGTGGAGTCTCCACCTTGCTTTCAAAACGACGTATGACTACAACGTGTTGATTTCCTCTAGAAAAGATGATGTTGGTAAATGGTCGTGCCTTTGATCTACAAATCTAAGTTCGATCTTAAGATTTGGTACCCATTGCTGTGACATTTAGCTTTATAACAGAAATAATGTGAAACACAAGAAGGAAAAAAAACAACTATTCAAGGTATAAAAATAATTTTTGTGCAGTACTGTTACCTATCATCGTCACTGATTTCAGAAGAATTCTTTAAACCAAGCTTGGACTCACGAAGAACTTCGCTCTGTATCGCTGTAGGTAGGGAATCCAACACTGATGGATCTATCTATAAAGAATAATTATTTAACAATGTTTTCATTTGTCAAAAAAACAAAACGGACACAATTTTTACAGCACTTCAATGACTTAGCCACAATATCTCTATTAAAGGATCAAAGGTGATCATAGATATATGATTTTTATATCATTTCCAAGAACATTTCTTATGATGTTATTGATCATCAAAGAGAAACTACTATCTGTTCAGGTAATACACCTCCATTAAATTATGCAGACCCAGAAATTCAGGATATTTACCGGCCAAATGCCAGGGAATATTACCGTTTGGAAATTTTCTGCCGGTACAGATGAAGAACTTAAACATGACGGTCAGTCAAAGAATTGGCATGATTTCCGTAGCTAATATAAGCCCTGTATTTACTGCTAATTCTTATCGGCAAGAATTATTGGGTTGTTATCAAAAGCCTGTGTACAGTCATTATAAACTGATGTGCACTGTAACTCAAGAAAAACAGAACTTGATTTTAGCCAGTGGATCTTTTGATGCACTGACATTTTCCAGCACTGTGGTTGAAATTGTGGAATTCTCCGCCTTGCTATTTCAAGAAATAATAATTTAACACCTGAGGCTTGATACACCATCAAAGTGGCTGGATAAAGGAAAGATTGACCCGGTGCAAAATTGCTACCAGCTATTTGATCCGACCCAAGGGCCATGGGGCCTTGAAAGAAACAATTAATGGAGGACCCGCCAAGAAGAGCACAGCACCTTTGGTGTATGTGACCCAAAGGCACTCCGGCCCCTAGCTGGTGTGCGGGTAGGCCCATCGGGACCAGGGCTGGTGGGGATCTAGTGCAGAACAGAGCCCATTAAAGCAGCAATCCAAATTAATTTTTGAGAATTTTTTGGGCCCGACTTAGAACTGAGACCTGTGTAATGGTTTTGCCTCCAACGGCTGCAATAAAGCGCAATTTTTAACCTTTTTAACCATTAATTTGGGGCACAGGAAAATCAAAATGACATGTATAGACCGTATAGAGATACTTCAAAATTTTTGTTTGGTACAAATGGTTATAATATGCTTACCTTTCCATTTGGGTATTTCTTCTTTTTTTCATTGCGAGAGGTGAGAGCTCCTCGTGGTGTTGTAAAGTTTTTCCTTGAAACTACTTTGCCATTCACAGCTGCACTACAGTCAGTAGTTCCAACCACGTCATATCCAGCTTCATCCGAAGTGTTTGATTCCCTCGTTCTCTTAGGACCCTGTTTCTCACCGACGACTTTATTCATCGGCAACTTGCCTTCACCGCCACTGCCAGTGTCATCTTCCTTTATCGTAGGCAACCTTAGTTCTTTCCGGCCGTGAATGCCGGACGTGACCGACACGTTCTTTCCCGTCGATATTTTCGCGGAGGTTTTATCCGGCTTGTTTTCTTCTCTTTTAAAGACTGCCAGTTTAGACCTCGTTGTCTCGGCGATGGTTTGATACCTTGCTCTTTTGTCTGTCATAGCCCTCGGTGTTCTGCTGCTGGTCTTATCGAGACCTCCTCCAATGGTATCACTCTCTACTGTTTGATTGACAGTTTTCCTTTTTGGTGACTTAGTTTTATCCTTATCCAATGGTAACCCTTTCTTGCTATTTTCTATTTTCCCTTGACTAATTTTATTCCTTAATGCCTTGTTGGTATTGTCCATTGCTGTTGCATGGATGCTTGGTCTCATTGCCTTTCTGTCCTTTTGTCTCACGGCTGCTTTGTCGATACAATTGTTTCTTCCTATGTTGCGATGGACCATTACTCCTCTGTTGACATTATTAATGGCTGTTCTGTTGCTGTGTTCCCCAACTGCTCTGTTGCTAATATGCCTAGTTGCTCTGTTGACATTAGCCATGGCTGCTCGGTTGCTAGGATCCCTACCTGCTTTGTTGCTATGATCCCCAGCTGCTCTGCTGGCATACTGAAATCCTCTTTTGACGTTATTTTGTACTGCTACTCTGCGAGTATGATCTGACGATCCGTTGTTAGCCCCATTCATGACTGCTCGGTTGCTAGGGTCCCTACCTGCTTTGTTGCTATGATCCCCAGCTGCTCTGCTGGCATACTGCAATCCTGTTTTGTCGTTATTTTGTACTGCTACTCTGCGAGTATGATCTGGCGATCCGTTGTTAGCGCCATCCATGACTGCTCGGTTGCTAGGATCCCTACCTGCTTTGTTGCTATGATCCCCAGCTGCTCTGCTGGCATACTGCAATCCTGTTTTGTCGTTATTTTGTACTGCTACTCTGCGAGTATGATCTGGCGATCCGTTGTTAGCGCCATCCATGACTGCTCGGTTGCTAGGATCCCTACCTGCTTTGTTGCTATGATCCCCAGCTGCTCTGCTGGCATACTGCAATCCTGTTTTGTCGTCATTTTGTACTGCTACTCTGCGAGTATGATCTGGCGATCCGTTGTTAGCGCCATCCATGACTGCTCGATTGCTAGGATCCCTACCTGCTTTGTTGCTATGATCCCCAGCTGCTCTGCTGGTATTCTGCAATCCTGTTTTGTGGTTATTTTGTACTGCTACTCTGCGAGTATGATCTGACGATCCGTTGTTAGCGCCATCCATGACTGCTCGATTGCCACGATCCCTACCTGCTTTGTTGCTATGATCCCCAGCTGCTCGGCTGGCATACTGCAATCCTATTTTGTCGTTATCTTTTACTGGTACTCTGCGAGTATGATCTGATGATCCGTTGTTAGCCCCATCCATGATTGCTCGGTTGCTAGGATCCCTACCTGCTTTGTTGCTATGATCCCCAGCTGCTCTGCTGGCATACTGCAATCCTGTTTTGTCGTTATCTTTTACTGGTACTCTGCGAGTATGATCTGACGATCCGTTGTTAGCGCCATCCATGACTGCTCGGTTGCTAGGATCCCTACCTGCTTTGTTGCTATGATCCCCAGCTGCTCTGCTGGTATACTGCAATCCTGTTTTGCCGTTATCTTTTACTGGTACTCTGCGAGTATGATCTGACGATCCGTTGTTAGCGCCATCCATGACTGCTCGGTTGCTAGGATCCCTACCTGCTTTGTTGCTATGATCCCCAGCTGCTCTGCTGGCATACTGCAATCCTGTTTTGCCGTTATCTTTTACTGGTACTCTGCGAGTATGATCTGACGATCCGTTGTTAGCGCCATCCATGACTGCTCGGTTGCTAGGATCCCTACCTGCTTTGTTGCTATGATCCCCAGCTGCTCTGCTGGCATACTGCAATCCTGTTTTGTCATTATCTTTTACTGGTACTCTGCGAGTATGATCTGACGATCCGTTGTTAGCGACAACCGTGACTGCTCGGTTGCTAGGATCCCTACCTGCTTTGTTGCTATGATCCCCAGTTGCTCTGCTGGCATACTGCAATCCTGGTTTGTCGTTATCTTTTACTGCTACTCTGCGAGTATGATCTGACGATCCGTTGTTAGCGCCATCTATGACTAAACCATTGGCACTTGATGCTCTGCTGGTATTGTCCCTTGCAACTCTGTTGCACTGTTCTATTTCTGTTCTATCTGTAACATCCAGTCTTCGTTTGTTGATGTTATTCATGGCTGCATTGTTGTAGTTTCCCCGCATTGATGATGTGTTTGTATTACTTGGTCCTCTTTTGGTACTACCTATGGTTTCTACCTTATCGAATGTTAGTGCTCTTTTCACCCCACTTACCGGACCCTTGGGAGTCTTTGGAACAAAGCTACTTTCCTTTATCCTTCCTTGATTTATCTCTGCAGGAACCTGAGATTTATCGTTTTCTTCGGTTTTCATTCCTTTCTGGGAATCGATCATTTTTTGATCGACGCCTACATTGCTCCCAAATCTCTGTACATTTGTCTGATCGGTAGACGACAGTTCTCCCTTCTGGAATAATCCCTCTCTGGAAGAATTTGGAAATCGTCCTTTGATTTCTGCCACCAAATTCTCGTTATGTCTCATGGCGAGACGTTTCCCGTCGAGTGGGAGACCGTTCAGGGGGGCAAAAGTCTTCTTCATGACATTTTGTGCTTTGCTCATCTTGGTCGCAGAGTTCCGCGACACGCAGGCACGCTTTTTAGTGACAAAAGAGAGAAGGGAGTATGGTTTTTCCTTCGTCTTGGGAGGAGAAAGTTTGGGGGAGATCGGACACTTGGACTGAGTAGGGCTGTCTCCTTTCTTTGGGAGCATTTCCGTGAGTGATTTGGTTTTATTCGTCATGCTGCTGGGTGGCTTCAGACGGCTCATTTGGATGCCAACCTTGGAGAAGCAAGAAAATGGAAAAACTTAAAATGACAGCAGCTGGCTGCAAATTCAATTATACATAACTAATTAAAAGATACCAAAAATAGAACCTTAATTTATGTAGTTATGTGATTATTGTAAGCTCCAATTTTTTCTCCAAAGTAGCCTGCTATAGTTCCTTTTCGTAACAAAATTCCACTCTCCTCCAGATTTATCGAGATTAAGATACTAACTTGCAATGTCTTCTACAAATTCAGTCAAGTTGTTTTCTTGTCCAAATCCAATCTGACATCTTTATCAATCTAGACACTGACGTATGAAACATCAAAAGGGGCTCATCAGCATTTCCACGGAGGGGGCTGTCACATTGGTACTCGGACATACTTAATCCGTACTATTTCTAGATCTCCGATTCAAAAGGTACACGATAGGGTAAAAGCACTCACAAGAGCACACACGCACACCCGATGAAATTGTAGAGAGACACTCTGGTTGATTGCCTCATTCAAGATTCCACTTACCAGCATTATCGCCGATTACGAAAAAACAAGTATTACATAACACACGCTGGATGCATTGTTTTCAAATGAACTATTCTTTGTTAACCATGAACAAACTGGTTTATATATACTATAAGCAATTAATCAACTAATGATAACCCCCATTCTACTAAAACTCATAGCGAAAGCTAGTTACGCATATAACTACAGAGGTCTGGTATGAGAGCGCCCTCTGTTAATTTTGTTCATGGTTGCAGTGCCCTCTGTTAATCTGCTTTGCATATATTCTTACAGTGGAAAAACAATAACGATCCTATGAAAGAGTGAACTGATTAGGCCTACAGGTGAATCTCACAAACCAAAATGACAATTAAGAGACACCAACCATGCACTATCAATGAGGGCACTCATGATACACACTTCAAATGTATTGATTAATTGAAAATTAAAATTTGACAATTTAATCCTATAATATAAAATTAAAAAAATACAGATTAAAATTTGTTTATATGATCAGAGAAAGGCAGTAACTCCTGAAGAGCGAACTGATTAGGCCTACAGGTGAATCTCACAACGAAAATGACAATGACGACACACTAAGCATGCACGTTCAATGAGGGGACTCATTATACATACTTCACATGTATTGATAAATTGAATTGAAATTTGGAAATTGATTCCTATAACTGTAAACTTATGAAAATACAGATTAAAATTTGTTTATATGATCAGAGAAGGCTTTAACTCCTGGAAGAAGGATATGATTCCATTGTGAATATCTGTCAAAGAACCTGATACACTCTCGAACTTATTCGCCTTACATCAAAACTGTTTAAACTGTGATGATGATCGTGGTCCATCAAGCGGGGGGGGGGGGGGGGGGGGGGGTATCATACTTCACATGTATTGATAAATTGAATTGAAATTTGGAAATTGATTCCTATAACTGTAAACTTATGAAAATACAGATTAAAATTTGTTTATATGATCAGAGAAGGCTTTAACTACTGGAAGAAGGAATTGATTCCATTGTGAATATCTGTCAAAGAACCTGATACACTCTCGACCTTATTCGCCTTACATCAAAACTGTTTAAACTGTGATGATGATCGTGGTCCATCAAGCGGGGGGGGGTATCATAAGTCCCCCCCCAGGAGGGTATATACCGAATTATGATCACAGATAAAGTTGGTGAGAGATCCACTGTGTAGGCTACATGTGTACCTGAACTGAAATAAACTGATGGATATAGGCCTAATTAGGCCTACTACAAATGATCTGAACCACTGTGTAGGCTACATATGTCCTTAACTGAAATAATCTGATGGATATAGGCCGAGGCCTACTACAAAGGATCTGAACTAAAAGATGCGAGTGTATTAATTTGAAGAAAGTAAGTCACCCGAGATAGAGCCCGGTCACAAGAAAGTAAACAACTTGACTAACTCTCAACCTCAGTTGTGATCTTGACCATGTGATGATGACGCTGATTAAGTGCTAATGTTACACTCTTCAACTGTTTTGATATTAAATGAAATATCAAAATAATTTGTTCACTTTTTTATTCCAATTTTAATGCTGTAAAGTTAACTAATGCAAGCTTACTGATTATATTTTTATCTTCTTATACTCACAGATTATGAGCAATAACTACCAGAATGGTTCTTAGTATATTCCCCTCTTTTCCTCGGTCCAATTTAAAATTACAAAAAAACTATCCGAAGATTTGAGAGCCAATTACCGAAAACCACTCCAATAGGAATCTTCCGTGTTTCACGTTTCGAATAAACATCGATTATAAACTGAGCATGCTTTAGGACAGACAGTGTGATGCGTACGTCATAGGAGGTATTACATCAGAAATTATCTTGAAATCGATTCATCTTTGTTTCTCACCGAAAAGGAAAAGCCATTCTTCTACCGACTACTTTATATATTCTGGCATTACTCCAGCAACATTTGAAATCTGTTTCTGGGTTTAGTGAAATACTTTTAAAGTGATATATTTGTGCATATTAAGTTTTAAAGATTATTTGGCAAACATTGGATACTGCAAACTCATTTGAGAATTTAGCTGAGAATTTAGCTTATTTAGGTCAGTACTAGTACTACAGAGGATAGTGGATGAAAAATGGCATGTGTCAAGTCTTCTTTTTTAGGGTAAAGCATCCTGAGAATTATGAGGAATATATTCAACACTTCCACTCCCGTTCCTGCTCTCCGGCCTGCTAAATGTGACTATCGAACTGGTGACCAAGTCTAGCAGAGACAAGTGAATCACAGATTAAAACTGGCTTATACCAAACCTCTTTTGTTTAGCTTAGTTTAGAGACCTAAGGATCAGGAAGCCTTACAGTAGCTTATTTGAGACCCTATCCGTGTTAGATCATGAATGAACACCGGTTTATTTCAAGCCTTCTCTTTTCGATAAGCGTTCAGAGGATAACGAAGGCAGGGGTGTGAATTCGCTCCCATTCCTGCTCCCGAGAACGCCATTTAACGTCCCCATCCGAGGGGACTAGAGTGTATGCCACAGTGTCTGACCACGTTCTCAAATAATGAGGTAGGCAAAGGCACCCCATTAGACATCACTGCAGTGCAGCCATGACGAACAAAGTTGTTTCAAAACCAAGTGAAGAACAGAAACAAACCCCTTTTTCCAAGTTTACAAACCAGAAATACCAAATCCACGGAAGACTCCGTACATCACCACTGCACTGCAGCGATTATTGAATAGGTCAAGAGCAATTTGATCCTGGAAACCTAAGGTTTGTGAGGCGGACACTCTAACCGCTGAACCAAGCCTTTGCTTTCGGTAAAGTATTCTGAGATTTATGAAGCATATGCATGCAACACTTCAAGTCTCATTCCCGCTCTCAGTGACTATCAAACTGGTTTAATACTGCACACAAAATAGGACAAACTAAAACGAATGACAATTGACTTTGTACAGGGTTAATTATCATTCACGGATGACAGCGAATGACAACGAATGACAACGAAGGACGGTGGTGAGAAGAGATAGAATTATTAACGGAGTGGAGTAAATCATTTTTTTTTTCATAGAAATGTCCAATATAAGGACTCTTCCTGAAATTTTTAGCCATTTCAAGATTATAGTATTGTTAGTTTCTAACAATATCGGAAAAATGACGTTAAATTTACCTTTTAAAATCAGACTTACAATTTCGCTTACTATAAGGTGCGTTTGTATCTTGTCCGTACTTTACTAGATCTGTAAGCCACGCACTTCGCGTCCACTCGGTTTGCGTGGCTTTAATATACCCACTAAGTCTGAACTGTGATATCCGGTTGAAGCAAATGTCTGTGCTGTCATTCACTGTCATTCGTTTTAGTCAACGCAATTTTTTAGTGTGTACAACATATTGTCATTCGTTATGTGTAACGCAATTGTCATTCGTTTTAGTAACACCCCACAAAATGGCCATTTACTCAAAAACCACCCAGTCCCATTGACCCTGTGCTCATCATTCTGAACCATATAGCTGGTCAGTGAACCTTTCACGAGACGTTTTAGAAAGTGAAAACAAGATGGCCGTGTCACTCTGGATACAGCCACTAAAACATGAGTTCTGTGATCACGAGGTGAAACAGATAATTGAAGTAACAGTGTGCAGCTCAGACAGAGAATGGAGCATTTCACCTGTGACATACACGTGATAGTATCATTATTTTCCCTTGTGTGAAATATACACAGTCGCTATAAAACCAAAATCAAGTTTAGTTTATGCATTGTATAAGGCTCGTTATTTCAATCGCATAAAGCCGCAAGTGTAACACTGGGAGGGGGGGCAAATATTTGTATTGCCACAAAAAGAGTTTTTTCTAGAACAAAGATTCTGTCTGCAAGATCATTCCCAACCACCGCCCCTTAACATTAGCTATGCCACTGATTAACTTAAGAAGGGTGTGGGATGAAAGTTTACCTCTGTGTTTGACATTCTATAGGCAGGTTTATCTTTTTGACAAAGTAAAATGGCAAGATTGCTCTTGTTTGTGAGGAGGTGAGATATGTGAGGAAAAAGAAAGCAATTTAAGGTTGCATTAAACAGATGCATCGTCAATGCTACACTATAATTGCACATTAGCTATCGGACAAGGGGAGGAATTTCCTCGCACTGTGTAGAGCAGCCCGCTAGAAATGGCTCTGAGTTTGTACTTTGGGGAATTTATTTAAACAATCAATTGCCTAGAACTGTTGATTTTGTGGAAAAGCTTAAAACATAGACATTCTCAGATCACTGAAGACAGCTGCTTTGATGATGGGAAGCTATTATTCATTCTTCTCATAGAAATCTATCCTGTTCAAATGCTCTGACATTTGGATCTAAACTGTCATCAGATATTCAGACAAAAAGGGATAAGTGAGGGAAAAGAAAAAAAATTAATATTGCATTAAACAGATGCATCGCCAAATGCTACTATATAATTTGCACATTAGCTATCAGACAAGGGGAGGAATTTCCTTGCACTGTATAGAGCAGACCGTTAAAAATGGCTTTAAAAAAAATACTTTGTGGAATTTATTTCCTCCACCTGCCCTATCGAAGGGATATTCTGGTACCAGACAATGATACACTTATATGGAAGAGAAATATATTCTACCTAATTCTAAGTTGAAGATCTTTACTCAACATTTAGTTGTCTGAATTATGATCTTGTCAAAACCATGTTAACCTAATGAGAGGAAGTGGATACGTTCTACAAAAGCTTTAATTTTTATATTATAAGATGTTTTGATGATTTTTCCCCGAAATGTGATACATTTTGGTATCTTTGCTTAGTTGTCAATGTTAATTTTTTGCTTTTAGAATTCATCATTATCCTGCTTGTTTGTAAGATTAAATATTGTCCTGGATGGACAAATTATTTGTACTTAATAAACAAAAATAAGAAAACAAGGGAAAACTTTTTCGGCTCAATTGCCATCAGTGAATGAAATTGCTAACTCTTATGTTGCCAGATGCATTCATAAAATTTTACTGAATTCTCAAAAATTCTAAAAATGTGTATCTGAACGATACAAACTGCAATTATTTGGTTTTGACAAATTTATGGATGCATAAAATTTCCAACAAATTTGCTAAATAATTAATATACTTCAGTCATCGGAATACCCCTTTAAGGATGGTGTGAAACAAATGTTTTTCGCTCTACTCACTCCTCGAAGATCCTTTGCAGACACAGCCATCTGTATTAACAGACCTCTGCAAGCTCTGTATATGATCTCCGAATTGTCTGTCTCCATGGTGAGAGAAGTCGAACGAATCTTGTTGTCATAAATGCCATATCCCATAAACTTGGGATCCTCAATGGGGGTGCCTGCTCTTCGAACCTATTTAAGACAGGGGTAAATACAAAGATGTAAAATAGGTTTCAGAGAGCTGAGGTATAAAATATGCTGTTGGCTATGATGTGACTGGGATGAATTGTTTCAAAACAGGTGCACTGAGGTCGGAGGGAACAACCCCAGCCCACTCCACCCCCCTCCCCAAACCCCAGACTTTCCAACAATTTATGAGTGTGATCAGCGGCAGTGGGGGAGGGGTCTAGGGGGAGGGGATATCCCCCTCCCTGTTGGAAAAATTTTCATATTTTTGACTGCCAAGATGCAAAATAGTGCATTCTTTTTCAGTTTCTCTGAGTAATTTTATATTGAGAATTTCATCATCATCATATATATTATTGAACTCAACAAGCATGAAAATTCTCAACAAAGACTTTTCTTGAATCGATGAAAGTAATCACTTGCTAACATAATTGAACATTTATATCGGAAATTGAAGCGCACTTCTCAATCTCTAGTACCAACACCTCTCCACCCGGCGTTTTCCACCACCACCATGGCAAACGCACTACTCTTGTAAGTGTAAGTACTCAAAGTTGCTTTGTGTTGTAGAGGTATGTAGCCTTCTTAGCATCTTTCAGGACGGTTTTTCGGAGATTGTTTGTGGATTGCGTGTGATAAAGTGCACATAGTGTGTGAGCGTGTGAAGGGCTGGAAATGTGTGTGTCACACGCCAAATGCGTGTGAGTTGGAATGTCTGAAACCCCCAACTGTATTATCATATTGAGGGAAGATGATATCACTTTCTTCAGTTACTTGTATGCTATGGTACATAATTTAAAGGCTAGAAGTGTTCTGCCCACAAATATCAACAACATCAAAAAAAAAGGAATTGGTAACTCATTTTCAAACTTCAGCAAGAATGTAAATACTGCCACCCTGAAAGCAACTGTTTCTCTCCAAGACATTTTATTATCAAAATTTAACACTCTTCCTTCTCTGTAAATCACATAAAGGGTCTGGCGAGCCTTCAAGAAAGTACCTTCTGAAAATTTCGAACATATTTAAAATATTTCATTCCAGAAAAGGTCAAGCAAATTATTATCCAAATTTTTTTTTAGTCAATTGTTTAATTGAAACCTACCTTCAGCTTTAGCGTGATTGTCCGGCCTACCATCTTCAGCCGTTTCAGTTTTCGATTAACTTCTTCTGAGAGTCGGTGGACAAACTGGTATGCATCATTATCCTATTGGAAAAGTGAAAATTATCGTTATGATCAGAAAATAATAACTTAGAAAATTCACAAACTAATTTACTCTGGTTATAGGAGTCAAAGCTAATCACTACTGCAAAATTTTGGCATACTGACATATGCATGAAGCAACCTTGACCTTCAAAAGGGTATTCCAAGGTTAACTTTATGTTTGATTTATTGAAAGCGGCATCGGATGAAATTTGTTTGCAGTTCCAATATGTATTACTTTGCGAAAATTATGCTCAATGTTGATAAGGTTTGTACCAAACTTAAAGGTAGTCAGTATAGGCCCCAAATTATAGCACACTATAATTGCTAGAAGTTTTCAAAAAGTACTTTCTTGGAGGTCTTTACTCTCCAAATTGTTCTCAGACATTTTTAAGGAACACACAAGATAACTGAATGTCCCAGTGAGGAAATTTTCCTGGAAGGTTGTAATAGAAAGAGTTTAAGAATTTTGACCAAAGGTGACCATATTTGAGTATCTAGCATATTTGGGGCCAATACAGCATACCTTTAATGCAAACAAGCAGATGTCATGGATGACATTTCCCCCCCCCCAAAAAAAATTCTTTGGGGGGAGGGGGGTTGGGGGTTCAAGGAATATTTTTTTTTAATGTTTCCATCTACTTTCTACCTTAAAACTGAAATGCATCACAATATGAATATTGCCTTACCAATATTCTTTGGTATATATCATTAATTTCACTTCCCTTTTTGATTTCCCTTTCCAAAGGTAAATTAGGAACCCTACCCGATCCATGATGAAAGCAATAAGAGTGAAAAGTTAGGTTAAATTATAAAAAAATTAAATTAAAAAAAAATGGTTATTATGCAACTATGACATCACACTTGTTTGCTTCAAGTTCAGATGTGGCACAAATTTAACTGGGACAACTTGATATGTAAGGATAAAATGTTAACTTCATCCATCCATGCTACGAATATATGTTCTTCTTTCTTCATTAAAAAAAAAACAAATTCATACCTCCAGAGCGGTAATATGACATAGATCACGTAGTATACAGAATTCCCACAACCCCCCCCCCACCCCTCCCAGTAGTGAGCCTGAAATTTCAAAGATCTAGAGGGGCAACATTTAAAATTTGCCCGACTGCTTAAGGTAGGGAGTCTAAACTTTTGTGTAATGACCAGATGCGAATGAAGAATTTTATGAACTATTTTCCCTTGACCGATGGTATGGTCAGAGGTGGGGGGGGCCCAAAGGCTTCCCCCTCCCCCTTGCATACACCACTGACTTCACCATCCCACCCACTTTCCTTTCCAAGAATAACTGTTTGATCATGTTTCTGGACGGTTCTACCTACGCAGACTGAGCAATAGCTCGATGAACACAATGCACGACAAAATGCAATTTAATGAGGAAATGAAGACAATGGAACAATAATAAGGAAACAAGACCCTCGATATTGATTTGAAGAATGACCTATCTAAATTATTGATATGAGAGTAAGAAAGGGACTACACATAGTATTCGATAACAGTGATTGTAGGTTTAAAGGGTGAGTCTATGTGTAGTATTCGATAACAGTGATTGTAGGTTTAAAGGGTCCATGTGTAGTATTTGATGACAGTGATTGTAGGCTTACAGGGACTATGTAAAGTATTCAATAACAGTGATTGTATGTTTAAAGTGTGAGTCTATTTATAGTATTCAATAACAGTGACTGTAGGTTTAAAGTGTGAGTTTATGTATAGTATTCAATAACAGTGATTGTAGGTTTAAAGGGTCTAGGTATAGTATTCAATAACAGTGATTGTAGGTTTAAAGGGACCATGTATAGTATTTGATAACAGTGATTGTATGTTTAAAGGGTACATGTATATTATTCAATAACAGTGATTGTATGTTTAAAGGGTCCATGTGTAGTATTCGATAACAGTGATTGTAGGTTTAAAGGGACCATGTATAGTATTCGATAACAGTGATTGTAGGTTAAAAGGGTCTATGTATATTCTTCGAAAACAGTGATTGTATGTTTAAAGGGTCCATGTATAGTATTCAGTAACAGTGATTGTAGGTTTAAAAGGCCTATGTATATTCTTCGAAAACAGTGATTGTATGTTTAAAGGGTCCATGTGGAGTATTTGATAACAGTGATTGTAGATTTAAAGAGACCATGTCTAGTATTTGATAACAGTGATTGTAGGTTTAAAGGGTTTATGTATAGTATTTGATAACAGTGATTGTAGGTTTAAAGGGACTATGTATAGTATTCAATAACAGTGATTGTAGGTTTAAAGGGTTTATGTGCAGTTTTTAATAACAGTGATTGTAGACTAAAAAGGGACCATGTCTAGTATTCGATAACAGTGCTTGTAGGTTTAAAGGGTCTATGTATCGTATTTGATAACAGTGATTGTAGGTTTAAAGGGACTATGTATAGTATTCAATAACAGTGATTGTAGGTTTAAAGGGACTATGTATAGTATTCGATACCAGTGATTGTAGGTTTAGAGGGACTGTGTACTTACAACATTCCATAACAAAAGTATTTGCTTTACAAAAAGGGGGTTATTCCTACGGTTACGAAGTATCTCTTTATGTTTCATGTGAATGTACATTCGAAAGAGAGATGGATTAAGCAGTGATGATAGGTATAAGTTTGTACATGTCTTTAATGTTTAGGGTTAGGGTTAATGCATAACAAGGTCAGGGTTAATGCATAACAAGGTTAGGGTTAATGAATAACGAGGTTTTAAATATAGCAGTTAAAATAGACAGAGCAAAAGATGAACACAGTTAACTGTTCACTTTTTAGCACTTGACAGGAAGATATAAAAATCACTATAAATAGTACCATAGAATGTTTTTACGCAAGCACCCAAGAAAATAAAAACTTACATTGTCAAAGCGAATCCCATAATTGACCTCAACAGAGACATACTTTCGTTCTCTCTCGGACCTCATAGGCCTCGTGTCCTGACCTCTGCAATTTTCGTAGAGTACCTGTCCTATCTTCGGACCGAAATGCTTCTGCAGTGTCTTCAACGAAACGTTCTGAAGATCGGAACAGGTGTAGATTCCGAGACTTTGCAATTTTTGGTTGAAAGCTCTCCCAATGCCTGCAACGAGTATGAAGGAAAGGTCACAGAGCTGGGGTGCGATGACCATATGGATGATAGCGGGAGTGATTTGGTCTTGTTTCTTTTGGAGGATCGGGATTGGGGGGGGTGGGAGGTGCAGGGTTTTCCCCGTATTGTTCTCAAAGTCCGAACAAGCAAACACTGCTGATGCATACGTGTACTTAACAAGACATGAAAGTAGTCATATTTGTTTTGGGTTCTTTTAAGAAATTTAACTTTCTAATTTTTTGCATGGTGAATTCATACGATGGCTGTTGATTTCCCATTAAACTTGATGAGCCAAATTTGTAGTTGTTTAATTGGATCCTTCGCTACATTTGGTCACATTTATGATGACCACAACCTTCAAGAATACAGTAATTTGCCATTTTCCTCTTTTTTTTTGTAAATATGAATGTCAAAGTTCAACATCTAATACCTGGTAAATCCCCTACTGGTGCTTGCTTCAAGAATTCTGGGATATCCTCCCTCCTGAGGGTGCAAACACCGTCTGGTTTGGCTCTCTTTGTACAAAGCTTTGCTAAGATGACATTTGGCGCTGTATTAAAGTAGAGAAATTGAAGCCCAACAATCATTTATTATTCAAAAAACACATAGTTATCTTTCATATCAAGAAGTCAACTTATTCTTCAAAATAACTTCAAATTATTAGTGGATAATTATTAAAGTAATTACTCAAAGTTAGGATAGACTTAACTCTTATTTGATAAAAGTTGTCATTATTGGCCCTCAAATTAAGATTGATCAAACTGCTAAGAGCTTTTCAATGACTTCACTGGAGATTATTTTGAAATCCGATCTAAACTTACAAGTTGAGATTAGTGCCCATCTAGACAACTATTAAATCACCTGACACCAGGAGAGGGGTGCAGGGTGATATAACCCCACTCCCCACCCTAGGTGATTGTCAGTAATGAGTTTTATATTGGCATGGTGCTATCACAGGCAGCAATTTCAGCATCAGTGCACATTGGTTTGACCTCTGCCCCCTCCTGCCTAGTCTCAAACCTGTGTCTGAGGTCCCTAGATGGAAGGATGCTATGGACCTGGTCATCAGTATAATGAGTGTAGGAAGTTTAAGCATGATAGATTATAAATGTGGATTACTCTAGATGTATGTGAGGTCAATGCTCTTGACCTTAAATGTACTGACAGTACATCAAATCCAAAATGCCATTTACAGGATAAAAGTTAATGAGAAAAAAAGAAGAAAAAAAACACCTCCCCACGTGGATGGCCTTTCCAGCTTTCCTCTTGCTATCTGCAGTGTGCGATTATCTGCCTATGGGTGCTATGGTACAGTAACATATGTTTGGCACCCCCCCCCCCCTCCTGTTCTCTTTTCTAAGTTTTGCCCAAAGATAGGAAGTTGGATTGTCTTACCTCATGGGCTCCCAGAGACCCAGTGACTTAGAGGGGTCCCTAGGTAATTACCTCATCTGTCTTTTGGATATCCCAGCACTGGCTGTATGTAATATTTGCCATCTACTGATCAATACACTGGAACCTGCTGAAGACATGTATTTTCACCTCTCATCATCTACACAATCTTCAACTCTCCCCCACCCCTCCCAAACCCATAAAATAGCAAACGTTTACCCAGCTATAACCCCATCTTACCAAGACCTGCCGAAGCAGTGCATTGCGTCTTTTTGTATATTTCCTCCCTCATAGCTTCCGCAATCTCTGCCCCGGTAGCTCCGGTCTCCTCCATTAGATTGGTCACATCTAGAATGACTTCGTCACAACTGGCCGCCTGAATGTCATGAGTGTAACTACCAAAAATGAAAAAATTAAACTGAAAATAACTTTATTTTTCTAAAAAAGTTCATATTTCATTTACCCAATTTCGGGGGCTCACAATTTCATTCAGGTGCTACAAGAAGATTAAAGTGCCAAAACAATCAATTCACTTTTATTCTCACCATCAAATCCTACCTTTCTGCTCTGGTCTACTTGATGTATATTTGTTTTGGAAATGTGAACATGCATTTTAAAACTCAAATTTCAAAACAAAAAAAAACATTAATTTATATAAATTTAAATAATTTAATTTTTTTTTTAAACTTTGCAAACTTAAACACAGTTCAAAAAAAACTCCAAAACATTACTCAAGTACAATTGTATAAAATATACACATTCTGATATTCAAGAACAACATACAAATAATTTTCCTTGTTTGAATAATGCTAGCCCCAATGACAGCATTACTGAATAAACATGATTCTTATATTAAAGTTGAAACTCTACTTTTATAGGACTTCAAACAACATGCCAATAACAACAAAATTTGAACATTTCCAATCATGCATTTCCCCACCGGTTTTTGTCTTGTATCTATAATCGCTTGAAAGTTTGCCAAATTGTGTGGTTTGTTTACAATTTGTATATAATGTTTTTCTTTTCCATTCATATTCAAATTAGGCTTTAACTGCATGAAGGTTAAAAAAAAAATTGTGTCACATGTTTCATGTCCTTTTAAACTGGAAATGTTGAACAGAAAATAAGACAACAATTTAATGGATATAGGAGGGGGGAAAAAATTTACTTAAATGATTTGGTTCCACCATGAAATAGATTACTATTGACCAAAATAAACTACTTCTTAAAAGTATCAGTATGAGACATGCAGTGAGTCTGACTGAGGAAGGCCCACCCCCCTGCACCTTGTTCTTCAGTTCCTCACAATGAAAAAGAGTAAGAATTTAGCCTCCTACATCAACAAGAGGGAACCTAAAATCATTCAACGGGCACTGAGTTTTCATCATACCATTTGCTGATCTGAATATGCATTAAAATGGCCATAACGAGACTGATTTACTCTTTCCATGTTTCTGCCCTCCCCACCACCTCCTACTCTCCCTCCATCTCAATCCAACACCCCACCCCCACTTCCGATCAATTTTTTCTTTTTTTGGGGGGGGGAGGGACACTTGAAAAAAGTGAATTAAAAGATAGAAATATTAAACAAAACCAAAAATCTCTTACCCTGCCACTATCTCATAGAGCTGCCTAGAGACACGATAGTAGCCTTCAAAGTTATACGGGATCGTCCGCAACTCTGGGCACAGCTCTTTAGCCGTCTTCATGATCATTCCATTCCTGACTCCAGCTAGCCTAGCTTCGTAGCTGCAGGAAGCAATGGCCGCCAAGGAAGAGAAGTTCTCGCTCTCCGACGCTACGAGCGTCTGTGGAGACGGCTCAGTTTTATGGACTTGAGGCAGACTGTCGGATCGGTCCACTCCGTCACCGATCTCGCCGCCGCCTTTAATGCCATTCCGCAAAATTTCAGGCTTATCCTTCCCGGCCCAAAACTCCATGCAGTGAGTCTTCTGGTTTGAATATTTCTGTGAGAGACTCTTTTCATTCCAGTTCTTCAACGATTTGTTCACAGGCTTCCCGGCGTAGTGAGCCACGGCGACCGGTTTTCCGGCTAATTCCGGATAATTCAGGAGACTGACCTTGACGAAGAAGGCGTCCATGTCTATATGCATCATGACACGGTCATCGTCATCGTCTTCCACTCTCCATTCGCCGGAAGCTTCCGGGGCGGCGCCGTCCGAGTCCCGCTTTTCCAGTTTGTTATCCCTCAGCTTTTTCTGGTCAGAGTTGACTCTGTTTTTACCGTACATAGCGATGAGCTTCTGCTTACTGGGGAAAGTCCCGTCGCTGTTCCTGTGCAGTTCTTTCACGAACAGTCTATGCTCGGCTCTCCAAGTGGTCAGGTGGTAGAAACTGGAGTGCCGGTAGAACGACGGCAAAAAGTTTGGATCTGTGGACTTTGGAAAGTACAATTTACCAAACTCAGGAGGGTCCGTAATATCTTCGCTATTATCATCAATCTTACATTCTTCTGTCTTAAGCTTTGGTGACTTCTCGTTAGAAGAAGGAGAAGAAGCAGTGGCGTTGACTGGACCGGTGTGGCTTACTATGGTTTTAGTTCCTTCCTGAGAGACTCTCTTTTTAGAACTACGGTCACTTTCAATTTCTCTGGTGGTTTTTATGCAATTTAAGTCGTCTCTGTTAGCAGACTTTTTCTGTCTGCTATAACAAGTCATACCTTTCTCTCCCAGCTTTTCAGACCATGACCGATCGACCCTCTTGAGTTCATGGGTTGCGAATTTCTCTGATGGTATGTCGCCCTCGTGAATGACAGGGGCAGGAAACGTGTCACCTTTCCTGACTGTATCCGTGACATCATCACATCTGTCCGGCTTTGAGTCAGTAGTCCGGGCAATATCGGTTTCTTCCTCCGTGGGAGATTTTGATACTTTTTCTCTCTTGTGATCAGAGGAAGGGTAGTAGCCCTCTGAAGTAACATTTCTCGAAACAGATTCCGGATTGGTGATGAGTGAACTAGCTTCACCCTTGCTCTCTGTCGCATGCTGGACTCGGTCCAATCTGGAAAGTTTCTTGTCAGCGAACCTGTGCAGTGTCTGATTTGATGCCTTTGGTCTGTACAGTATATATGGTGCATGGGGTAGTAGCTTACCAGCTTTTAAACTGTAAAAACAGAAGAAAAAAACTTCATGGATAAGCAAATAATGGTTGCATTTCAACACCATGGAAAACTGGGTCTGCTTCCCTTCCTCCCCTCCCCTCCACACCCCCCCCCCTTCCAAATCTCAATCATATTTTGCATTCCCTAGTAATGATGTAAGCTTTCAAGTTAGTGTGACAAGAAATTCATCAGAAAAACCAAGAATTTTTTATCCTCTCCAAAACAAAACACATAGCACCTCTATATGCAGATAATAATATTTTCTTACCTATCAGTGATCCAGGCTGGTCTTACCACCTTTTCATTCTTCAATTCTTTGATTTTAGTATAGGCAAGATTGGAGGCTATGATGTGAGTAGTGTTAGCCTTGGTTGGATAGTAAATAAACCTCCCACCATGCATCATCATTAACCTTTTAAGCTTCTCTGCTGGGGGATCTAGAATAGAACAAAACAAACCATCTTGTAAATTTAATGCAAAACCAAGAATGTGGAAAAGAAGTAAGCTTTGTATAGTTTGTACAAAATATTGTACTAGTTGTGAATATGATGAGAACTAGAGCAAGGATTTTATAACACGGTCAGCAGCTGCTTTAATTTTGGGATGATATATTGTATTTGCACACCTCCCTATATCCATGTACTTTTGCACACTTTACTATTTAGTAATTGCACACATTACTATTTGTTTGTCTTTTTGCACACATTGGCATGTATTTTGCACACATTACTATTGGTAACATTTGGTCTCTTATTAAACAATGTCAGTGTTTTGGGCAATAGCCAAACATCAATGGATAAAAAAGTAAGTTTCATCCACTACGTACTCTTTCTAAACACTACCCATTGTCATGAAATCCAGAAATGATGGCCAGCTTACCTGTGTAACCATTCACATATATTGAAACACCTTTAAAAATACTAGAGGTGCCATTCTTGTCACACTTGCCGGCATCTAGCTGGAATTGGCTGGCAAGTTTAGCAGCTTTCTTCTTCATGTAGGCTTCCTATAAAAATATAGATGTTGGAAAAATAATCAACATACTGTTTATATGCATAATGCACAGGATACAAGCTGCCATAACATGCTTTCAATTACATTGGGAATGAAAGTGTTAGATTTGCATCTGAACATTTTTCAAAGGCATGAGGCATTTGTGTATTTTTCGTTATCTATTATTCATTTTATATTCTAGTAAGCATCTGCCAGGATTTCATTGTTATATATTGTAATTTAGTATACTGATAAAGTTGCCAAGTTATGGCAGATTAGAAATGGCACTTTGGCAAAGCATTATAGTGATGGACCTAGCCTCCTGCGGGACTAGGTCCTAGGCTCAGTGGTGGCACCAGGAATTCCAAAGTGAAAAAGTCAAGCGAGGGCGTGGGGGCAAACGTTTTGGAAGTGCAAAAGCACAGCTGTATGAAGTGCACATCACAGGAAAATTTAGGTGCTAGGAAACATTTTCCTATCCTCTCCCATCCGGCCCATGCTTTATTGGTAAACCAAATTTTAATTAATTATGAATATTTTAATTTTTACTTGAAATTTTAAGTTACAACATAACTTTATAGTTTAATGTGATATGACTCGGGTCCTACAGTCAACGACATTCATGAGGGATGCTCTACAACATTTCGAAATATAGGCGCCACAAGTAACTTACTTTATAATTTCAACTGTACACTGTTATTGGCTAGGAGTGCAGGTCTCCCAGAAGCTGCAGTACTTTAGTTCTTAAATCGCCTAAATTCCTCTTAATTCAAAGCTTCGACCTCATTATTAACAATAACACACAGACCCTATAGCAACCAAGCCTAACGTTACGTGAGTGTAACTTAAAATTAGGACAAGAGACACCCCTTTCCTTGAAACGTAGGCCTAACTTTACTCAGCTTAATTTATAATGTTACTTACGAAGCCACCCCATCCATCCTGCGGAATTTCTCCGTTCGCGTATCTAACGTGATCCATTTTGCTGTGATCCGTACGGTATATGACAGTATACACATATGAATAAATTGTCCGCAATCTTAAACAATTTTGGAAATCGTAGTCGAAAGACGCTTAAGTCATTTTGGCATATTATCAAGAATAATGTTTTGCTTTTGCTCTGATCATGTGACCGAGTAAACATTGTTTCCTGGCGAAAAGTAATTGGCTCAAAGTATATCACTTAGTCCTTGTTCTGTCGAACGCGAAACGAGCCAAAATTAGTTCATGCTGTCGCCAGTATCTCTGCAAATGCCAGTTTAGTTATCCGTCACATTGCATAATTATGTTCATATGACTGATCTCAAAATAGTCAGATGAAGACAGTTAATCACATGACGCTAAACAGTCGAGGACAAAACGATTCACCTCTCAAATTTATTTCAAACATAGGGTATACATTGCCCTTAGACCAAAAAATGTTGGTTTGCCGCTGGGCTAATGATAACCGAAATTCGGATTGATATTGTCCACATTTCGTCTTGTTCAAGTATTCAGTGTTGTGTACTAAGTAACATTCTTCACATACAGGGCTAGAGACTTGATCAAGTCTAAATATGACATCACTGAGCCACATGTGGTGGAATTTTTAAGGGCTTTTAGGTTGTGCAAATGTTGAATCTAGTATATTGTAGTTCTTAAGAATGATCTCATACTGGTATCAATATCAGTGAATCACACTGCTTACGTTCATCTTCAAAATATGGAAAGAAAAACAAAGAAAAAGTAAAAGGTTTCTGATCCTCGATAAACGGTGGCTCTATGACATCATAGACGAAAGCTGCCAGACACGAGTTTTGAACTAAGATATCTACCCCAAAGTATCAAGATATTTCATAGCTGTTTGGGCGGATTGTTCTTCACAAAGTTTTCTGTCAAAAATAAACCAATATTAACGATATGTTTGTGTCTCCTTTAACAGTATAAGGGAATTCGTTAATAGCAGGTTTCTCTATCACAGAGATTATTGGTCAGGGACGGCAGACCCGGGGACCTGCGAATGCCGGTGGGGAGGGGGGGGGGTTACGTGCCCACCCTTTGTGAAAATCTGCCCCTTTCTCTTATCATTCAGTTCCTGTGGTTGAAAATTTTAAAACAAAAACAACAGGCATAATTTAAAGGTACCTTTTTAAAAACATCCAAATACTGGAATTTGTGGTAGCTATATGCGTCAGTTAACCAGATCGCACAGATGGTTCATTTTATCGGGACGTTTTGAGGTCGTTTGCGGTTGCTTCCTCAAATCAAATTCACATGTCCCACTGCTCTTCGAAGTCTTCGGGATCGAGATCCGGCTTTAGGAATCACAAATGATTTTCGAGTTGGTTAGCATCATGTTTGATCTCTAGAGTAAGGCAAAATATGTCACCAGAAACTGGTATTGTTCGATACAGGTGTCAAATGACTACAGTGAAATTACGACCTTCCTTACCGGTTTCGAACCTCTGGACATACAATCAGCGTCCATGGCCTAGTTGGTTAGGGTGTCCGCGTACAAAGCGTGAGGCCCGGGTTCGAATCCCGGTGGAGGCTGGAAGTTTTTTCACTGTTCTGGATTTTCCTTCTCATTACGTTTCCAATTACATATATATATATATTTAT
This sequence comes from Apostichopus japonicus, assembly GCF_037975245.1. Classification (NCBI taxonomy): domain Eukaryota; kingdom Metazoa; phylum Echinodermata; class Holothuroidea; order Aspidochirotida; family Stichopodidae; genus Apostichopus; species Apostichopus japonicus. The sequence goes on from NC_092571.1 coordinate 15,754,546, forward strand.
ATATAAATATATATATATATATATATATACCGGCACTCAGAGTAAATCAGCATCCTACCGACCGCCACTCAAGCTTCCTACCGACCGTCACAAAAATCAGTGAATCTTGTATTAAATGAAATCAAAATACACTGAAAATTACCTGTGTCACACTCGAAATAATTTACCCAAAATATTACTATTCTGAATCATAATTTAGAATACTGTAGTCCGATTCTCTAGCCTGAACAAAACCAAATAAATATAGGGGTAGAATAGAGCCACCTAAAGCCATTGAAATCATCTAAAACCCTGAAGCTTTGGGGGCTTCGCCCCTCGAACCCTACCAAGGGCACCTGGACCTCACGCAGAGGAGGGCTCGCTATGCTCACGGGCTGGCTTCGCTCGCCATCGTCAAACAATTAGCCGCCACTCTCTTCAAATTAGCCAGCACTCACTTTCTCCTGGCTACAACAATGTATATATATATATATAAACATATATATATATATAAACATATGTATATATATAAACATATATTTAAACACAAAGCCTGCATTGTTCCCGTATGAAATAAATATCGACAAAATGTTCTCTCTTTTAAATCATGTTATCAACTCTGTAGCTGCTAAAATGTAAACTCGTAAATAGAACGACGGCATTGAAATATTACAAAAGTTAATAAATGTATATTATTGTGAATATTGTCTGCAAATTAAGAGACTTTGCTTGATCAATAACGTCGCGAAAATAATTGCATGTTCTTTTGAGGAGTCTTTATTATTCATATTCGATTTATCTTCTTCTTTTTTTTTCTTGTTTGATGGTGGACATTAACATAGATATTCATTGCACAAACTCGTTTAATAATTTCAAGGATAACTTTAACATTCAGCAGAATGGATCCAATTTCAGTAAAACAGGAATGTATCAAAGAGACAAACTCAAATCGTCAAAGGTTCGTGTTGAAAGGAGATATGCATTACTTTACTATATAGCTATGCTGATTATAATTTATTATAACTGCATGTTTTTACAAAACTGATCAGGAAGTGATTGACCTTTCGGCGAGTTGAATTAACGTAATTGAATATTGGATAATAAAGTAGAAAATGTGGTCCCTTTATTGCATTTTCGCTTTGCTTCATATGCTGTTTTGCAGTGCCTTTGTTGCTGGTAAGTAGTATAGTAAGGACAAGATAACAAAGTTTCCGTAACAGAAGCCTTTGTGGTAAATGACATGTACAAATTACGTATTCCAATTGATATATACCTTTTCACTACAAATATGTGATGCATAATCTGTTTCTGTTCCATAACGTTGCATTAAAATAGTCCTTTCGGTGCTCTTATACTCATACACTTCAGGTTTACAGAGAGGGGATACTCAGAGGCTATACAACCCTAGTGCCCTGGTCTAGTAGGGGCACGGGATATATGAGGGGCTTTGAAAGCATACTTTCATTTTCATGATATTAGTTATACGTGGTATAATTGTCCCCGACCCAAAGTGATCTTTTACGCCGTATTATGCATCCACTCAACTTGAGTAATATAGGGCAGTAAATCAGCGGAGAGATTCAGTACAGCGAGGTTTAAATGAAAGTAACTGTTAATAGAAAATTAGCTGTAAATCACGCATTTGGCGCGGGTGGGGTGGGGTTACATACCATAATGCAACTATAACGACATAAATGGAATATGTTGCCTTTACTTCGAAAGTTTTTAATATTTCAATTCCTTGTAGATTTTCATTATTATTATTATTATTGTTATTGTTGTTATTATTGTTATTATTATCAGCATCATCAGCATCGTCGTTGTCGTTGTTAATTGTTGTTATTATTATTATTATCTGACATTTGTTTTCTTTCTTCTGTTTTTTTACTCACGTCTATCTTACATATTTATATTCGATAGGAGATATGCTTACTTCGACGGTAATCTGTTACCAAAGATCCGATGTGGATCGGAACACACGAACGATCAAAATGATAAATTGCGACGAGACCTCTACCAATCACAATCGTTCTAACCAAACTGTAACCATCGAAAGAGTAGACATAACTATTTCACGTAAGCTAACACTTTGATTCATAGGGCGATTTTTTTTTTGTATTGATGCCCTATTTAATAACTATTTATTATTTTATATATATATATATATCATTATTTATATAATTATGAAGGTCGCGAGACACTATTTCAAAGACTGGTTGACAAATAAATGTGATAACAAAATTAAACCCCAGGTAGCTAAGAAAAATCTTATTCCATTCAGAAGATAACCTGGATTTAGATATTTGACAAACCTGAATATGAAATGTACGTAATCGAGGTTTTGTACAAGTCAAGAATAGAATTAGAACTATTGATTATTGAATATTGAACTAGTTTGATTTCATGTATACCGTTAGTAGCAATCAGTTTGAAACGTGTGAATGTATTTCCGCGTTCTATGCTATGGAACGCGGAAAGGGTAACACAACTTCTCACTGCATATGAAGTTTTTGTCACAGTTTACAACTTCTCGTCACATAACATTATCTCGTTGCATATGAAGTTCTTGCTCGTGATTTTGTACTGCATCAAAAAATTTGTAGTCTTCACAGAATGTTTTCACCACAGTAATTTATCTGATCACATTAAATGTTGACATCGTGACCACCGTATTTCACATCATTACAACTCAAATTTGCATAAAATATAGTCACTACTTTTTCTCGTCGTCACATAGCGGTTCCCTTTCCGCGTTCCATGAAAAAAAAACAGTTAGTTCCATGCATTCTTTGGTAACAATTGATGCGACAGTTTTTTTCTTGTGGTTTACCGGTTAGTAAAATTCCCATCTTAAAGAAATAAGGTGGAAGAGACACTTGGTTGCGTTTCTCATTCAGTGGTTAATGAAAGAATCTCTCTTTAAAGAAAAAAAAATCGGAAAAAACATCGTATATATGAGAACTTTCTGATATATTTATTGTTTATAAACCTTATCTTTATACGTATCCTATTCACTGACTTTTGTAGATCTGTTAAGCGTTATCGACCCACATGAACGAAGCGAAGAGAAATATGAGGCTTCGAACGAGGATGACCTAATTGTTATCTCACCATATCCAAGAAACAATCAATCATATAATGCTACTGACCAAAGTGAGTACATAAATTATGTTCTATACTGTTAATGTACAGCCATCGCCATAGAAATCCCCCATTTGACGTACACACTGATTCATCAAAGCAAATGTGGTCTCTCTGTATTTGTCCCGTTATATAGAAGGTCTCACTATAGCCTAAACTGAGCCCTCACTGGATAGCTGACACGATGGCCTTTCATGGCACCCTCAATCTTCCGTATCATGACCATGTAGATTTTTAGTTATGAGAAATCAAATTTTTCGTCATTTGTAAATAAACCTTATAGTTATAATCACAAGTAATACTATTATCGTGCGCTGGTTTTGGAAAGCTTTGTCTGTAATTGCCCCAGTTCCCCCCCCCCCCCCCCCCCTAATTGCCACACATGTGATTTCGTTCATGCTCGTCAAGCATCCAAGCCACAGTGTATAAGAGTAATACAGAACAATTTTTTTTCCAATCTGGCTTCCACGGACCATTAAGCGTCCGTAAAATTCTATGATGGTCCCTGAGCACAAAGGGGTTCGAATCGGGTCCGTAACAGCCAGCGGGATAAATTAGTCTGAATTATATTCGCTGACAAGACTGAGGAATCCGACATTTCTCTGACTCCAGCCTGCCCCCGATCATCACGGGGGGGGGGTGGGCGAGGTTATTGGTACCTGGTGTTCTCTGTATCTGGAGGTCCTTGCAAGTGCCTGCGTTGTCTCTATATGGTCCACGAATGGAACAAAGTTGAAAACTTTGGGTTTGGAGTACAACATAAACCAATATTTACTTTACTTATCAGTAAAGAAGGCATATATATGAATCATTATCATTATCGTCGTCGTTTTTATTATTATTATTATTATTTATATTATTTATATATTTATAATTTTATTATTATTTTTATTATTATCATTATTATTATCACTTATCAGTAAAGAAGGCATATATATGAATCACGACGGTTACTTTGTATCTCTCTCTCCTCAGAATCAGTTTACCCTCAGTTTGCCTTTGCTATCCCTTCCGCAATTTGTGCATCCCCAACGGTTCAGTTGTTCATCGGTTCAACTTCAACGGTGACCAACGCAACCGGAAGAATTTTCTTCCCTTTGGACGATACCATTCCAGATATTCCCTTTGAATTGGGTCCCAACGAAGGAGATTTCTTTCATTTTTCATTGAATGCTGTCTTGCACGATGACGATTTTAATAGTAAAGTATACACCGCCGCTGCCATCGAAGCCGATGTACCGATTCACGCGTACGGTCATCACCATTGCACACCGTCGACACACCGTAGTGATGCGTTTCGATTATTGCCAATTGAGCAACTCGGTGTTGATTATTGGGTTCTGACGTTTCAAAATGCTGGTGTTTCACAGGTGGCCATCACGGCAATCGACAATGACACAGTTGTGAAAATTGCTTTAGATAGCCGCATGGTGTCAACTATGTTGAACCAATTTGAGACCTATTATCTAGGTGGCTTGTATGATCCGTCGGGTATGCGCGTGCAAGCCAATAAACCGGTTTGCGTTTTGGCGGGAAATTCGTTCGACAAGTCGGATGACGTCGATACGAACGGTGGGGACCCATTCTACGAATGTTTGATTCCAGTTTCAAAATGGAGTAATAGTTATTCAATCGTCAGATATCCAAGTCTGGAAGAATTATCGGTCCTGAGAATTATTACGCCTTTCACCGATGCCTTTATTAATTACCCAGACGTAGGAGTCAATATTATAAGCACAACTGGAGGAGAGGTCTTGACAGATCTAGAACTAAATCACGTGACTAATTCTTCAATGTATTTTACATCTGCGAAACCTTTTCTCTTGGCTCACTTTACAACTCCACGTCCTTTACCTACAAGCGGTGGGATTTTGTCTATGTTTTATGTTCCCTCTGCCAAACAAGCGACTTCAAGCAAGTTTACCTTTCCAATATTTTCATTACCAGTTGACATTCTGACAGCATACCTTCACGTCTGGATCCCACATGGCTTCTCCTTCAGTGATCTCTTTGTGAATAGCGCCATCACTTATGATTGGGAAATGATCGCAACAGATATTGAGGGGTTTCAGATCGCTCAATTATCAAATCTAAATAATGGATCTTACTACGTCATTGATAGTAAGGGCGCTTTTAACTTCTGTGGTGTCGTTTATGTATCGGCTTATAAACAGTATTACGCATTTCCATTGTAAGGAAGACCGCATTCATGAAAAACCATTTTAACATTTAATCAGGAATATTAGATATCTCGAAATAATTTCAGATATCTTAAATTAAATTTCAGGTATCTCAAATTTATTTAAGATATCTACAAATAATTAAAATCTTAAAAGTCAATTTTAGATATCTCGAAATACCAGAGAATTTGAGATATCTGAAATTCTAATTCAGATATAGGAAATTCTAATTCAGATATTTCGAATTCAATTTCAGACATCTGAAATAGAATTTCAGATATCTGAAATAGAATTTGAGATATCTGAATTAAAATTCAGATATCTGAATTAGAATTTCAGATATCTGAAATAGAATTTGAGATATCTAAGATTCCCGATTAAATGTAAAAATGGATTTCCATACGCACTCTATAGATTGCTTTTGATTGACTGGAAATCGATGTGAACAATTTTCGTCATGCACCGCTTGGCAGAGACGTAACAAATCGCTCCATTTTTAAGGTCAATTTGAGTAACTCTAGTCAATGTTATCTTTGTGGTTGGCGAACTTCTTCGAGTTTTTTTTTTACTTTTGAAATTAAGTTACGTGAATCATTACTCTAAATCAACACTGTCGCTTGGCAAGCGACGAATAATTTTATTTTCTTATCATGATTCCTACTGCAGAAAAACCTCTGGATTATGAAAACAATATGTGACAATTATGAGCCGTATTCACCGTATGTTATTACTTCTTGTTATGTCAAACACTTATAGTGTCGTGAACCCTCATGTATATTTAATATATGCAGATGTATGTAAATACTCTGTTAGCTAATCCCTTAAATGATTTCCAGGAATTAAACATATATAGAGCTGTGATTGGCTGCTGCTGTCTTGTGACAGAAACTTTAAGTTATGATTGTATAAAAGTGACATGTCTTTTACCTCGCTTATAGCAGTTTTGTAAGCCAATTCAGTCTTACTGTATATCGTGTAAGATCTCCGTGTGTGAAAGGCACGTTAAAAATTATATTTCCGCTGATCATATAGGCCTATATAGGGTTCAACGTATTAAGTCTAATCAATCCTGCAAATTAAATAGAACGAAATCATTATATATCTCTGTTGGACTGGTAATTTACGTAATTCTTGTCGTCCCTGCCATGCACGCGACCATCGAAATCTGCCTTACCATGACGGACGCGACACTTCTATATAATTAGATTGATACTTAAAAGTTTATATAGGCACTGATGTCGTTTATGGCTTCCCAACGCTGCATGAGCATGTAGAAGATTTTCAATCTTTCAGAAATAAATTTGGTAAAAACTTGCCTAAACTTTAAATTATCTTCAATCCTTGTGACTCTTTTATAGTTAAATTCACTTCGATAGTTTTTAACATACCAGGCACTTTCTCTTAAAGAAGACCTGAACCATATGATTGGTCAATATGGTGACAGAAATAAATGTCATTGAGAACTTATCAGCCAAACAGTGACTAAAACATCTTTTCCCGTTTTTGGGGTGATAATCCAGCTTTAATGTTTTCAGACAGAATGCTTTAGTTTCAGTGTCAACACTGTTAACATTCTACCTTAAAACTATGACAAAAAGGCAAAGAGAAAGGAAAGGTCTAATATCCTATGATATCACAGATTAACTAAATGACAGCTCCCAGACATTGCATTAAAAGTAACCAGAGCGAGATATTTCTTAAATGTAGGGGGCGTGGGGGGGGGGTTCATTCACAAAGATGACTGTCTTGTAGAATAAAGATACTGGTTGGGTTTATATCTCAAGATACAGTTATACCTTTTCTTAAATGAGACTTCGCCCCTGGACCTCACACCCCGATGAAGGCTTTGCGCCAAGGCGTTCGTGGTGTACGCGTGCACTCCTTCAGTTTTATCCTTTCAGTCATTTATGACCCCCCCCCCCCTCACTTATCAATTAGGATTGACGCCCCCTCAATAGGCTAAAAGTTGTAAAAAAATCGGCTAGACAGCTTCTGACAAGGGAAAGTAGTAAACAAATGACGTCACTGTTTGTTTACTGAGTCTGCATTAGGCGCTGTACATAGGTGTAGGCCTATGTAACTGCCTTGTGATCTATTTAGCGACAAGCAAATAGCTATAGCAGCCTTGCTTCAGAGTTTAGACTCCAACTGTGAAGAACATCAACTCATTCAGTGTTGGAGCTAGGCTATGGTCGGACAACTCGCTCAACAACTCCTTCCTCAGATACAAGTGAAGATGATGATGATGTGTCTGATTTGGTTAATAACGAGGAAGAAAGAACACTCCTCGAAGGAAAAAACTGGCAAGTGAGCCGTAAGTAATTAGCCTAGCCTTAGTTAGCCTAGAAGTTAACCTAGGCCTCAGCTATAGGCCGAGTAGGCAAGATTATGTACTCAATGCCAATCGGAACTGTTATTGTTAAAGGATCCTCGGTCCGAGTATCGTGCATGAAGAGATGCAAACTGCATGTTGTACAGTTTTCACGTACGACGTATTCGTAAGAGATGACACTTGGTAATTTAAGGACATAACATTTGTTTACGTCTCGTAAAAATGTTAGCAAATTAGGCCTAGGCCCTAGGTTCGGTATATAGCAATAAGCACTCCCATGACGTCCCGAGACGAAGGAAGAGATCAGAATATAGTGGCTCATAAATACACAAAGAAATATATAATCAAGTAAACTTGAGTTTGTGACATGTATAGTTATGTATGCTGCATTAACAGGAATAACAGTGATGAGATTTGAATAACTGCACAAGTTTTAGAACAATGTCAAATTGAGCCCCTCGACCCCCTCTCCCCACCTTTTTTTCCCTCTTCCAGATGTACCTTTTGCCAAAGCTTTGGCCCATAAACAGAGAACAAGCAAATTAATTGTCTCATGTTTATCAACACACAGCCCCTGGAGAATTGTATACGGAGAGCAATTTCGACAACCCCCCCCTACATCCTCCCACATCCCACCTTATACTGCAGTTATCTTTACTTAACTTACCACACTGCCACATACACGTTAGTAACATGTAGGAAGTTGTGACAATGAAAGGTGACCTGAGACATTACTAACTACAATGGAACTCAAACAAATGACTTCTTGAGCTACCCTTCTTGAGCTTAGTACGCGCTGCCGTTTTCCCGGGTTAGATAGGGAAATAGGATAAAAAATGTAACCTCATAATATACAGAAGGAAAAAAAAAAAATTTAAAAGGTAGGCCATAATTGAATTTGTACCTGAAGCACGACCTGGCACCCCATGCCTTTCCAAAAGTGACAGTCAAGCTGTGTCCCCAGTACATACTACTGTACTATGCCCCTCCCCTCCCCCTCACGTCTGTGCCACCATTGTGCATACAAAAACTTCACAGCTTACAGGTCATGAGCATTTTACCTCTTCTTTAATTGTTGGTGCCCCTCCTTAAATGGTTGATGCCTCTCCTTAAAGTTTTGGTGCCCCTCCAACTCAGAATTGCACTCAGTGTAACATGTAATCAGAGAGCTGCCTTTGTGTAGCCATGGGTCGGTCACACACATTACATACAACCAGGGTAAAGCTTGAAAAGACCTTTAATAATTCACCTTCCAACACCACCATAATTAAATAATCAAACAAAAAATGTGTTTGTTACTTTCCAGTCCTTTCATCGAATGACAAAGGATATTAATATAGAAATATGATATGTACTTTAAAGTCGTTAACATTTCATTGGTAAGACTAGTATCTTAAAACTATATATCTGTCTAAACTAATGTTGCAAAAAAATCATAAAAATAAACTTCAGATCAGAAATGTATTTGTTGAAACAAATGAAGACTGGCGCAGACACTTTTTTTTTACGGAATCGGAGTTGTCAAGCGTCGGTTAACAAAGCTGCACTTTCTTTTTCACTTTAATTTATTCTTCACCACCTAAGTGTTAAAAAACAGAGGTATCTGGCAGGTGTCTCCGGTGTAGCCTCTGTCACAGCCGTTTTCACAAACTCCGGTCACCGGGTCACAGAGTTCATCAACACAGTTACATGTCAGACTACAGTCAGCTCCAAAGTGTCCTTTCTTACAAGCTGTGGAAAAATCATGTATCAAAAACTTATCACATAGAGCTATATTACTCTTTTGTGATGCTCTGATGATGTCATAACTTAATTATTACTTCAATCCGACCATTTTTTTTGTAATTTGCTGTGCATAGTTGCAATAGGATTGGCTAAAATTGGACTTGCCAGTGTAGATCAACACACCGATTTAAGCTATGTCTCAAATCTCTAGATCAGGGGTGGGCAACCTTTTTGAATGAATGGGCCAGATATAAGGAGTGAAAAATTGACTAGGCTGCACCTAACCAACGACCTGCTATTGATTTCAAACCTTTGATTCCAAGGACTTTCAAGCAATAGGTGTGTGTACTTAATCTGTAATCACAAAAACATAATGTCAATACAGTACAGTTGATAATTAATAGGGATAATAGGCCTACCTGATAGCTTCATTAGTGCCGATAAATTCTAAGCAGCTACAGTAGCTCATTTTTTTGTGATGATGTAAAATAGATTGATTTTTTTTTCTTTTTCATGAGACATCTCACAGGCCGCAAAATAATCACTGGTGGGCCACATGTGGCCCGCGGGCCGTAGGTTGCCCACCCTAGCTCTAGATCAAATTTTATTTGTTCATAGTAGTAACATAACCAAATTACATGCTCCATAGATGAGGTGAAAGTGGAAAGGGGGTAAGAAGGAGAGAAGGAAGAGGAACGAGTGGGGTGGGGCAAAACTGTATAGACATAACTAGAAGGATACCGTTTCTCCCACTTGACAGATAACCCCCCCCCACCCAATTTTTGTTGTTGCAGACTATATGATTTCTCAGAAGTAAAATTTAGTCTCTTTAAGTATTCATTTAAATTTGACCACCAGCAAACTGCATCATTGGTCATGGCTTCTACATCATCTTAATTTTCTTTTTGAATAATGTATCATTATCATAAGCCATTTTGACAGGTGATAAATATTTTAGCATGTTTGCCAAAATATTCTAAAATTAATTGAAACCACAAGCTTGCATACATCATTTACGATGATCCATTCTCAATGACGATGTTATATAAACAAGTATCTCGGAGTCCCTTTGTAGTGTGTGGACTACTATGAATATTCATTGTAACATAATAATCAATGGATTATTGGACGTACTTTTCTCGCAGTTCAGACCCGAAAACCCGCAGCCGCAAGAGCAGCCGTACAATCCTCCGTAACAGAATTGGACACCCTGACACTTTTTCCTCTGAAGTTGACCTCGGCCATACTCAGGAAGGTCCTTGCACAAAATAGGAACACTTTGTCCAAATGAATAAATATCACATTGAACTGAAAAATGATAAAATAATAAAATAATAAAAATTATAAAAAAATTAACCCATCATGCAAGTTATAGAACATACAGAATGTTTGATTCATCGTTAACAAATATCAACAACAGACAGACAGACAGACAGACATGCTAAAATTCTTCTTCTTCCCCCCCCCCCCCCCGCCCTCTTTGAAGACTTAACGTTTTCCTTAGATATTTTGAGAACAGGAAAATACTCTATTTTTTAGTCCACATTTTCCATGTCCCTAACTGACCCCGGGGCTGTAGTCCCAAGAACCCCATGATCAGGCTTGAGCACGAATGGATACCAAGAACCAAAGCTTGTATAAGCCATGCATGCGTTTTTAAGTTGTACTGTCACTTTTTCTAACAGACCTTTGTTGTATTTACAAAAAACAAAATGATGATTCTACTGCAATGTTTACATCCATAATCTTAATTTTCTCGTTCTGAGAAAAGTATACCCGTACTAGCATCATGATTGCAGAGAACTAATTGTTAGCACTGAAATGTATTAATTAGACAGTCGAGGTAGCTATCGGTTTGTGAGTGTTTATAATATAATGCATAAAGCACCCTTAATTAAAGAAAAAAATGTTACTGAAGACTGTTTTCTTTATAAGAATGTGTTTAAAATAGGATGCGGTATATTTAATGATTGACTATTTATAAAAGAAAAACTAGAAAAAGTAATCTGATGCTTTCCCAAATAAACATTTTTGCTATATGAGTAAAATAAAATTCCTTCTAGCATATGTGCAGTTTTAACTTTCACGATATTTTCCTTTCTTCGTTTTCTTCCGCCTTTTATGTAAGCATATTGCTACCACACGAAGAAAAAAATATTAAAATCTTTAGGAGATTACGAAAAGTTTTTGAAGTTTCGAAAAGTGTTTCGTAATTTCATAATTTCGCATTTTTTTTTTTTTTTTCGTATTTGTAATTTCCAATTTGTTTTCTCCCTCGTAATTTCGAATAAGCTCCCATATCTTTTTCAATATCGTTATTTCAAGTAAATTGTTACCATATATAAATTAGCCTTACCTAATTCACAATTTGTACCCATGTAACACGGTGGGCAGGTACACATCCCCGTCTCGACTTCACATACACCGCCATTATAGCAGTCAGGACATGGGTTAGTACAGTCCCCTACTGCATCCTTATACAAGCCACGTGGACAGTCTGTAATTAAAAATCAAAACAAATCATGATGATTGCATTACGTTTAGTTTATGTTTCAATTGAATATATTCTTTTCGTACCTTTAATAGCTTGCTCATATACTTTGTGTTGAAGACTATGCTCATAAAATTTATATTAAAAAGCATGATTTTAATGTAGAAAAATAACGACATTCAGTCATTTAAGAAAATATGCGATTTTGTTCATAAAAGTTCTGAGTGGTTTTGTTTTTACATATCTGTAAAAAATAATGTCAATCCGATGTCGGGAAATGCTGTAAAATACAGCCTAAACTTGTCGATTTAAAAAATATATTTTTTTAGCATTTTGCGAGAAGCGTTCTCTTGATGACATGATCCACATCGACCTGTGACGTCATTATGCTAATAACGTGCACCGAGCTCCGTTTACCTCCATGGTCCAATGGTTTACTGTACTGCAAGATTGATCTTAAAGTCGAAACCACGAGGCTAGCTTGTAAACAACGTGATAGGGCTACATTGTAGTGAGAAATATGTCAGAGTTAGACTGACCACTCGTATGTGTTCAAATGCTGGATTTCTCTCACGCTCAGTGTGACCTTTCTCTTGGATTTATTGTTATACGAACCAAGGAATGTTTATTTCTGACTCATCTAGTGAATAAAAAGGTTTCTACTTTGTTTAATGTGATTTTGGGATTTTTAAACTAGCATATGTTTTGGATTATTATAACTGTTATTATAACGTGAACACGTTCATACTGCATACTGTATCATGCCCGCCAACTATGTGATCTTGTGAATTACCGTGACCGTTGGTTTTTTGGTCAGGTTGCGAAACAGTTATTCCGACATTGGGAAACATTGGACAGAAAATAGCTTTCATAGCCCATATAGCCCATAATTGATGGAATCAGTTCCTTATAATTACTGTTATAGAAGTTAATTTTATCGTTGGGTATACCATTAGGATTTTGCTTGCTTGCTGGATGATCAAAACAACACTTGTGGAGGAGAAATCGTTGCAAATTTCCATCCAACTTTTAAGTACAACATGGCGAGAATATCAAGAAACAATGACATTAATTATCTATTTAGGTCATGAACATTGCGTCTTAAATTAAACTAAAGTAACAGTTATGCGGACATGAAAATCACGTACAGCTTCATATTGAACAGTGCACCCTCAAACTAAAGAGCATCGTAGTGACGTCATTCACTGACCTGAGTGCTGTGTAAGGTCGTTACAGTGTTTCCAAATACCTAATTTCGTATCAATGACGGAGACGAAAAAGCGATGTTTTAATTCCCTTTTTTTAATAACTTCTCGGTGTGTTATTTGAGAAATTAAAAACGTTTGTTGTTTAGTAAATGTAAACCAAACTCTTTGCAAGAATTGGAGTATATTTTATCTCTCATTATTTTTTATTTTAAAAACCATATGCTGCAACGTGATTTCATTGTATTGTACAAGCGAAAATAGTTTAACTTTTATCATTGTGTTGTGCACCCTAGTAGAGGGGGTATGACGACAATTTGATCAGTGGCTTATATCAGCAGAGATAAAGGTGTATCAATTCAGGGAGTTGTTATGGATCCGACATTCATTTTAACAAACACCGGGCGCTGATCCACCGGGGGGGGGGGGGTAGGTGATGTTGGATGGAGAGCGGTGAAGCTCCCCTTTTCAACTTCACTAAAAATTTAAAATTAAGTTTAAGCACAACCTTGCGTTTAGGTCTAATTATATACACACTGATTAATTTGCCTCAGAATGTTGACGTCTAAATTTATGTTTATTCAGGGGTTTTTTTTTGGGGGGGGGGTGAGGGAGAAACCCCAAATCCCTCAGACATAGGAATCGGATTGTACGACCCCAGGTTACACCCCTCCTTTATAAAGTCCTTTATCCATGCACTCTCAATGCCATTAAACATTGATTGATCATAATAATATAAAACAAATTATTGCTGTGAAATTTTAAAGAGATTAACAAAGGAAAACATAAACACTTCAATTATTCGAAAGGCAAAATTAATTAAATAATAATGAAACTTATTCGCGAACCTGACAATATTATTTCGATGATGATTTCCCAGCCAATTTTTCGTCTCAATTTGCCTCAGAATGTTGACGTCTAAATTTATGTTTATTCAGGTTTTTTTTTTTTGGGGGGGGGGGTGAGGGAGAAACCCCAAATCCCTCAGGCATAGGAATCGGATTGAACGACCCCAGGGTTACACCCCTCCTTTATAAAGTCCCATATCTATGCACTCTCAATGCCATTAAACATTAATGGATCATAATAATATAAAACAAATTATTGCTGTAAAATGTTAAAGAGATAAATAAAAAAAAAACATAAACACTTAAATTATTCGAAGGGCAAAAATAATTAAATAATAATAAAAACTTATGCGCGAACCTGACAATATTATTTCGATTATGATTTCCCAGCCAATGCTTCGTCTCAATCGCCGAGATATTTCATAAATAGCTGGTAGATTGTCAGTTCTCCTCAACTTCAAGAAAGCCCGACCACGATTTGAAAACGTCTTTCCATTTCTCTTCCATCTAATTACCTGTCCGAGTGTACCATCGTAAGAAACACCGAAGATCAATTCTTGGTCGAGAAGTTTTGAACCAACTGTCCTAGGATAGACTGTGATCGTATTCGCACCGGTGTAGCTTAATATATCTGAGAAAACACACACACACACACAAACAAGAAGGTTTAAAATCGATTTAATTTATAGGGACCATGTCGATTGTAAATTGAGGTTAGAAGTACTCACAGTAGTTTCATACCTGCATAACGTACTTTTGTCTTGATTTTCCTGCTGGGGTATACGTCATGGATATTAATGTAAAAGATCTGTCTATCTTAATTGTATGATGTAACCGAATATAACTGGACTGTACATCTTATGTGATATTATATAATAGAATGACACGTCCAAAATGATAAAAGTTACAGCAAGATCCCTTTGGATAATTAATGATTATGTCAAACTAACTAAACTGTACATCGTGTAGCTAAAATGACTTGCTTCAACCAAATAAACCGTATATGTCCTATATATGTGATATCCTTTAATATAGGAATGATTTATCCATGAAATAAGCTGTATATCCCATATTATATGATATACTATATCATGACTTCTGGAAGAACATTTTATCAATATATATGTATCGCATTTAATATCCCTTAATTTGAGTGCTACCGTTAAAAATTCATGCATATAATTAAATGATAAATAGCCCGGTGGGACAATTTCATGTCCCGCTTCAATACTTCCGTAATTATAGTGACATGCAGTATATGACCAGTATGAATTTCATATTTTTCTATCAGATAAAGGTTAGGAACTGTTTGTATTGTTCCAGTGATTTAAAGCATGATATGGAAGGACATGTATATAGTGGTATTATAGCATTGGGCGTTGTCCCACCTGGTTGTATAAATCCACCCATATTACCTGATTTGGGATTAACATGCGCGTTGACAGTCCTGACGCGAGTTCCGGAGTCATATGTGAATTTATAAGTACCGAACCGTCTGGCTGGAAGCCGCCTCGGTCGGTCGATGCTTAAATGATAACCGTACGGACTACCGTCTATTGTTAACGGATTCACACTGACCGGTAGTTGCAGTCGTCGGTCGTTTTTACTTAGCTGTAACTGCCAAGAGGGTTCGGTGTTCACTGCGTAAAACTGTAAGGTCTGATAACCCTTCTTACGCAATCTTGGCTGATTGATCACTGTCACAAAATCCACAAAATCTGGAAATTAAATTAAATATATTAATAAATCAACAAATTCACAAACAAGTAAACAAAGCTAACGCATTTTAATAATTTTATTTATTTAAAACCCAGTTTGAAATTTATGTTTTAATTTTCATTATTTCTGTAGCGATTGTGGGTAGAATATAGTAACAGATTCTTTTGTCTCATTCATTTCCTAATGTAAAAGGTCGAGATTGTGAGAAAATAACGCGAAATGCAGCTTAATAAAAGATACTGCATGAGAAGTTGAAAGAGTACTATTTGGCTGACAGGAGAGGGGGTGGGTGTAGGGGAGTGGGAGCGGGGAGGGGAGGGGGAGGGAGGGGAGGGGAGGGAGGACTGAGGGCACTAACGTTTATGGACATGGAATATTTGGCGTTGAAGAGGTACCTCACAATGTTAGCTCAGTTCTTCGTGATAAAATGGATCTCAGTGAATTCTTGACCACAAATTCTAGTTTTGCAATGTTTTCAACAAATGAGTAATTTTTTATGTACACGTTTTCTTAATTTTCAAGAACATGGCACTTTTTTTATTTTTTTATGGATAAAAGTTTAAAAATGGGGTGGGGGTGGGGTGGACGTGCTGTGCCTCCCTTTACCTACCATCATCATAAATTAACACCGTCGATGAGGCCTGGACTGAGCTAACCTCTGTCCTGACGGCTCCAGTAAAATCATTCATATTGACACGAAAACTTTCAACGGATTCTTCAACTTGCATTCCGGTCCCATCGGTGTTTGCCAAAATGGTGATGGTTTGCACCACGGTGGTTGTAGCTATACCGCTAACACTGGCTGTGACACTTATCGTGTTAATTTGCGTATAATCACCCAAATGAATAGCTGTGTCCAGAGTCGATTCTTGAGGATAAATGAGATCTAATTGAAGGAAAAAGTAGATCACAAAATATATACATATTTATAATAAGGGAAATATGAGTGGCTTTCAGACAATCTTTTCAAGAAGAACGAAATAAAAATAGGATTTTACTCTGAATAACTTAAGAATTGGGATGGAAAATTTGGACTTTTGAGGGTTTTCTGGGGATAACCAATCGCAGTTTACAAGTTTAAACTATGAACGATTTACGGCGGCGAATATTTGAAATGTAGATCGCACCTACACCCCTCCCCTTTCCCTACCCAATCGCATCCTCTCTTTCCCTTTCCCTTCCATCCTCTTACGTGCTTCCCCTCCTCTTCATCTTATGTGCTCTTCCTCTTATGTACCCCCCCCCCCCCCTTGTATCCAACGAGGAATAGCAAGACTCTTTTGATTCGAACTGTTGATAGATCGAAATATTCTCAAATGTAAATAAGTACACCTTTATGAGGAATTGAAACATAGCATGTATAACTTACTGATTGTGCCTGTATCTTCGATGGGTGTTGGCATTCCATCGCCGTCAATGAATGCTACCGTTAGAGAAACCGTAGTAGCTACGTCTCCTTCGTTTACTTTGTAAATACTTCTGTCAAAGACAGCTTGTACTAATCCCGCATCTGAAAAAAATTGAATGGATTTATTAAACATGGCGAACGTGGTGATAATATAATCATAGCTGACTGGTGACCAGTATAAAAGGCCCAAATTTTAGCGCGCTAAAATTGCTAAAACCTTTCGCAGGCTTTTATACCAGAGAGTAATATCCATATGTTGAGAAGTACAGTGATATATCTCCATGAGGAAAATGCGTTTATAAAGTTGGCAGATTGAGAATTAGTGACCATTACTTAGCTATCTAGCATATTTAGGATCAAGACTGCATGATAACCTTTAAAGCGTTACATGTGTTTCTGCGAAAGAAATGTAAAGTCACGTGATTTAACGCACGTCACGTCTTGTCAAGTGACGTCATGACATGCTGATGATACATATGTCATGTAATGCATGTCTCATACATACATATATGTCGGACAAGTTGCTGCTAAGACTACAAGGACCTACTGTATGACGTCATTCCATTCAGTATGACAAAACCTAACAACTGAATATTCAATTTACTCCACATCATCTGAAGGAAACAAAAGTAAGACAGGCCTGTGTGGGGGGGGGGGGGCGGGGGGAGGGTTGGGAGAGGCAACAGTCAAGACAAGTTTCAGTGGTGTTGAAATTACCAGCTGAAACGGTATCATGACTGCGTGAAAATCATCAATCAGAAGAATGTTGTCGGCGGTGATCCCCCTCCCCCACCCTGTCCCGTGTCGAGGGCCTGAAGAAGACATGTTGGGTAATAAATAGGCAGACAGGTCCTCCTTTGTATAAGGTGGCAAGGTTACTTAACTTACCGGCAGGTTCGTCAATTATTTGAACAGTAGCGCTAACTCCAGGTGTTATGGCAGGTTGACCAATCACGGACGCCACAGAAACGACTACCAGTTCGGGACCACCGGGTTCAGTGAGGGCGTCATTAATAATTGGGATATCCACCGTGCACGTGTCTGTATTAAATGTTATAGTACAGCTGAAGGTTCCCAACGAGGCAAAGTCAAACCCATCCACGGCGGTTGTAGATGGCTCAAGCTGAAAGGCTGTAGTTAAGTAAAATGTGCGAAGGGAAATGATCTCTCTTTTTTTCTTTTTCTTTTTTAAAAAGGGAGTGATTGATAACAAAAACGGTTGTCAGAGCGTTCCCAGCTCCTGCTACCAAGTATGATTATAGATGAAGGTGATTACATTAGGCTACTCAACATAGATTTAAAATTTTCAATGTACGAAAGATTTAAAGTAATACAGTTAGGAACGTACTGTAGTAACTCATGAAATACTGCTATGACATTTTGAATATATTACGCATATTTTTAGTATAGTGATATACTTAAATAGTAGAAACTTTTCGTATGACATTGATAACATAGCGTACCCAAATAAACTCTAAACTTAATTCAAATTGTAAAGATGCTTGTGGCAAAAAAAAAACCTCTAAGAAAGATCACAAGTATATTAATCCAGATTGGGAGATAAATTGACTTAGAACATGAAAGAAGATTGTATTATCAATGTTATCAAAATGGCAGTTTTACCGTAAGTAGTCAATATATTTTAATGAGCTATTTCCTTACTGATAATGGCGGACTCCAGAACTGGAACGTCGGTCATAGCTTGTAGAGTGAACACTGTATTAACACCTTCCGTGACGGTACCTGTAATCACCTGGACTTCAACATTTACGGCTGAGGGGGGAATTAGATAAGAATGAACAAAATGGATCATTTACCCAAATCGATTTGAGATATACGCTGCTCCACTTGATATTTTCTGAAAAGATGGCAGAGGCACTAGTAGCAATGAAAGGCCATTGTCAATGTGATCACCTCCCTCCCCACCCCTCTCCTCCCTCTCGGTGTTCAGGGTTTATTCGAAACCAGATTCAGCAACTATAACTGTTGAATGTACGTTCATTCATACTTAATAAAGATTCCTAAATCCTATTGGTCCATTCAGGTCAGCTGACCGTGGTTAATCCTGTGAGTAACGCACGGTAAAATTACGGGGCATCACTTTAATAAATCTTTGGTTATATGTAACCAAAAATGTTTTGTTTGATGATTTTTTCCCCCACACAAATGGTAGTGTATGAATGAACGGGGTTAATCAACGGTCTAGCGTGCGCTACTCACATGATTAATGCACTCCGGGTGTTAATGCTATCGCTGGATGCACTCGGGCTCCGCCCTCGTGCATCGCTTGCATTATCCCCCGATCGTGCATTAATCCTGTGAGTAACGCACGCTAGACCGTTGATTAACCCCTTATTTATATCAATATATAAAAATGATATCGTTGCGACAGGAAATAGAGGAGGCTCCAGTCGTGACACATACGTCACCGTGTGACTCCTGCAACGTTGTTTGGTCTTCAAAATATGTAACCTATATATTCGTTCCGGGTCTTTATTGCAGATATCAAAGAGAGAAGAGTAAATATTGACAATCCTGTTCCTCCTCGCCCCCTCCCTCCCTCCCTCCCTCCCTCCCTCCCTCCCTCCCTCCCTCCCTCCCTCCCTCCCTCCCTCCCTCCCTCCCTCCCTCCCTCCCTCCCTCCCTCCCTCCCTCCCTCCCTCCCTCCCTCCCTCCCTCCCTCCCTCCCTCCCTCCCTCCCTCCCTCCCTCCCTCCCTCCCTCCCTCCCTCCCTCCCTCCCTCCCTCCCTCCCTCCCTCCCTCCCTCCCTCCCTCCCTCCCTCCCTCCCTCCCTCCCTCCCTCCCTCCCTCCCTCCCTCCCTCCCTCCCTCCCTCCCTCCCTCCCTCCCTCCCTCCCTCCCTCCCTCCCTCCCTCCCTCCCTCCCTCCCTCCCTCCCTCCCTCCCTCCCTCCCTCCCTCCCTCCCTCCCTCCCTCCCTCCCTCCCTCCCTCCCTCCCTCCCTCCCTCCCTCCCTCCCTCCCTCCCTCCCTCCCTCCCTCCCTCCCTCCCTCCCTCCCTCCCTCCCTCCCTCCCTCCCTCCCTCCCTCCCTCCCTCCCTCCCTCCCTCCCTCCCTCCCTCCCTCCCTCCCTCCCTCCCTCCCTCCCTCCCTCCCTCCCTCCCTCCCTCCCTCCCTCCCTCCCTCCCTCCCTCCCTCCCTCCCTCCCTCCCTCCCTCCCTCCCTCCCTCCCTCCCTCCCTCCCTCCCTCCCTCCCTCCCTCCCTCCCTCCCTCCCTCCCTCCCTCCCACTCACTGCCTCTCGTAGTGCCCTGTAAGTGATGGAAGCTATAATTATTGCTCTAATGACGTCACATACCTTCGTCACATTCTGCTCCTTGGTAACCTTGGTTACAGACACATGTCTTCACACAAACTCCACCATTCACACAGGGAGTTGGACAGGCTGAAAATGGCATGAAAGAAATTGTGCTTATTAACGTCTGTATAAGATTATATATAGAGAACGACTCGCAATGTGAACAAAATGATTTCAAATATCACTTAAATTGCTCAAATATAAAACTATATATATAGGCATGACAAATGATAATTAATGTGCTTCTTACCGGGATCAATCACTCTAACTTCAAACAAAACTCCTCTGCCAACAGTACCGTCGGTTGTCATGGGAACGAACTCCACCTTCATTCGATCATCGGCTCCTAATATCAGTGCATTGATTACATCAAAATTCATCATCGCTCCGCCTGAACTGTATGGTATATTCGTAGCCGATTCGTCCCCGGTAAATCGAAAGATTCTACCGTTAGATCCCCTTTGAAGAAACTGAAACCGATCTCGGTCACCGTCGACATCGAAATCGCGGATAATTAGGTATAATTCACTACCGGTTGGAGCTGTGAACAACCAGTGGCATTCTGCATTGTCGTCGTAAACACCAGGTGCATAGTAACCACCGGTGGCAGCCAGCTGATACGAACCTGCTTCGGTGTAAGAGAGGAATAGTTCGTGCGCGTTTGCGTTGTCAGGGTTACACGTCGTATCGGCCGTTAAAGCGTTGATATCTACAAATCCATCCGCGGTTGCTATGGATAAAGTATAAGAATATACTTAAAAAATTGTTATCGTTTAGGCTTGCTTCCATATCATTGGCTCATGTCGACGTATTAATCATTGAAACCTCCAACACCTTGAGCTCATTCAAAATAAATGAGATTGTACTTACAGGCAAACAATCACAATTTATAAGGTTCGAGTTAAAGATAAGCATGACTTTCAGCTATTCTAATATACGAGCTTTTTTCAACTTGAAAGTGAGTCAAAGTGATAAGGCTGAGTGACGCCACCACCCACCCACCTTGGTCGAGAAGCTTCTTTCACCGAGTGCGTAAGCATTGTAGATTTTTTTTAACCTCACTCTTTTCTAAAACTCAACTCACCCACTCTAACAATTAAAACGACTTTAATCACGACATTAACCGCCATAAACAATGAAAACTGGAATCTGCCAAATAGGTCTATACTGAAATACAAGCTATGCAGACGACACAGCTGTGTCGGCATGCTATGGTAATCTTACCCACAGCACAGGACGCAGTCGGATTGACCAAAGTAGTGGGACAGTCACATGTAGCACTGATGACGCCGTTGTCATTACAAACTACTGTGTCAACTGCAACTGGGAGTTCATAAAATGTATATATTATAATTGCAATTCAAGATGGCTGTAATTCTATATTGCAAATATGAAGAAATAAACCTTGTTTGTATAATATTTGTGCATACCGATAGATTTGATAACTTATTCCTCGTTTTCGGTTAAAAATTTACTTGAATCTTACCGTCAATGATATAAATTACTTTCAAAATGATTGATTTTCATATTCCGTGAAGAAGGTTGGATTTACCAAATATAATAATGATGATGAAAATGTAGGCGAACTCTTCGCTTGTCTCAGTAAAGATGTCAACACGCGCACGCGCAGTAGAAAAATGAAACCGCTCATATTTCACTATGTTCGTTCGGAAGCAATCTTGAGTGAATCTGTTGGGACGTGCAATATAAGGTTGTATGGTTCTGATATGAATGGATTGATACTTAAAAACGAAGGCAGGGATCAAAGACAAGAGAAAAACACCTACATTGGTCTACTCTTACGTTTTCCTTGCCTGTAATTCACCTGCTGTGAATATCGGATAAAAATCATAAGGCTGCGGCCCTGCCATTAGATAGTTTTGAAGTTACTGAATAATATAAATTGTCTTTGATTCATGCTTTCGTTATTCCTTTAACTACAGCATTTAACCAACCGAATATATGATAACGTAATGTATATAATTTCACCGAAATAGAACATAAACACCTCTCGCCAATCGCGAAATTGTTATACTCTGTATCAGTACATCATAAATACCTGTGTATGAGAATTTGATCATGACGCCCTTTTGATGCACAGTCGGGTTATTTGCCCACACTACTTGGATGGACGTAGTCCGTGAGTCGAAATCAGCGGGCGAAGATGTCTTCCTACGAGGAGACAAGAGTCGCAGCAGCTTTATTGCCGCAGGATCCGAGGTATCGTAGATGTACAAGAAATCCTCGAGGCTCTGTTGTTCTACATCAGCGTAATGAACGTAAACGGCAGAATCGGCAGGACTGGTGACGTCACTGACACATTCTTCATTGCTCGTATCGACGTTTGGGAAATTTCTCGTTGCATAAACTGCGATCGGATAAGCGGCCGACAGCACGAAAGATGAAGGGCCGGTAAAATCGTTGCAAATATCTGCGATATGAATAATAAATTACCTCATGAATATACATCTATTAATTCGTTGCACCCTTTGATCACATTGAGACATCATGTTAAATCCATTGGTGAGTGCCTTACCATGAACAAAGAACAGTTTCTCTCATAAATCCTTCACATGAATAATATCAAGCGAAAGTATGGATAATTGGATGATTTGGCTTTAAACTAATCAAAAACCTATCAAGCAGTCCCGTAGACAGGCCGTTCACCGAGGAACCGTAGTCTCCCCTGCAAAGACTACTGTCCCTCTCCCCCCCCCCCCCCACCTTCCCTCCGCCTTTTTTTTAACCATAATAACGTGTAAAACAACTTTACAAGGTACAGGATCAAGCAATGTTAATATGTTGGTGCCCCTCTTAAATTACCCCTGCCTACCCAGTCCCAACCCCCTCCCATCCCTCTTCAAAATGCGGATGCAGATGATATTAATGAGGGGATGTGTACAGTATATAAAATAAAATTAAAAAGAAAGTACCTCTTTCTGATCTATACATGAATCTATGTCTTTTACATCTTTATTTTTAACCAGTATTGGTTATTGAAGGAAAAACACTGTCCTTGTCGCACTATCAGTTCACGCCTCTACCAGAATTTGAACCGCGGCCTTCTCAATCACATTACCACATGAAAGAGAGAGGACCATGCCTCCAATGTTTGATCCACTCTCCGCCTCCTTCCAGTCCTGATAAGAGGGCATGTGTGTGTGTGGCGGTGGTAGGGGGGGGGGGTGATCGGGGTCAACCATAGGGGACCCGGGGAAATATGCGATACAAAATAATGTATTCTAATTTCCGAGGCAACCTTAGAAAGTTGGCCCGGTGGCATGATTGTCCCCCGGGGCTCGACAGGGATCTCGGCGTCGCGGTCCCCACCCCTCCCCTCGTCACGTGACATGTACAAGTGACAAGCAACCTCTTAGAATAAATCAAAGTCATTTTCATACTCACCACTTCTCGCAATTAACACCTCCAGATGAAATCCAGTGGCGGTTGTTGAACCCGCCGCAGAAGTAAACCGGATCACTACTGAAGCTGCTTCCGCTGCAATTAATTTAGTTCTCGGATCAGGGTACGACGTCATAAAGTCTGCAGAATTTCCTATGAAGGCTTGAGTTGGGACTCCACCTGTCACAAATTCTACCTCCAAGGAGTCGGCGGTCTCAGATTCAAAATCGATAAAGTCGACACCGAGTGTATACATTCCACCGGGGTTGGTAACCGTTATAGTCCATTCGCAATTGGATGGTAGTGTTGAACCGTAAATACCGGGATAGTTCGGTGACTTAATGTCAACTTCTTGGCAGGCCATGTTAGAAGCATAGTTAGTTAAATCCATCGTTATGACAGGATCTGTACCGGAATTACAAGGGTCTGCGGACATGTCCACTGGACCTAAAGGAATATATATATATATATATATATATCATAAAACATGACACAAAAATAGCGCGCAAAACGTTTCAAACTCCACACTGAAAACAAGATATTTATAACGGTGCGATGTAGCCGTAGTTTAGCATAACTAACACATTTTGAAAACCTATGCGCACTTTGCCGTCTGTTTCATAAACTCTCGACAACACAGTTTAACCCCAATGTTACAAAAGCCAAGTAGCAACAATGACGTGCCAAGAACTTCAAAGGTGGATGATGGCGCCGGTGGGTCGGGAGGGGGGAGGGGGCAATTTCAAATTCCCGGACTGATTCTCGATATGGGGATGAACCGTATGGTCGGGCTGTAGGCGGATCAAAAATGTTAAGAACGCGGGATATGGCAATTTGGTCTTTTAATGGGACTCCACGAAGGAGGAAGATTTCCCACCGACAGATACTTTCAAAATGTAGACGTCAAATGGTACATACTAGTGGTATATGTATAGATTATATTTTGTGCGAATAAATATTTTTTTAAATTTGAAAAAAAGTGCCCCGACTGAACGATTAGCTCCGGCTGATGAAGGTGGGGGGGGGGGGCATTGTTGCTCCAAGTCGACGCCATAGACGCGGTACAGTAACACCATGTATAATGTTCAGATTATCATGTAGGCTATAATTAATTTAAGCTATGAATATACATAACATGTCAACGTGTCTTCATGACGTTGCACAAAGTATCCGGTTATACATCGTAAAATTGAAAGAAATATAACTAAAACCAAAACTATATGTGTATTTTTAAAATATAATTTTTCGATGGTTATACTGATGCACAGGTAAAAAGAAAGAAGGAATTTTCAATCTATAAATTTACAAGAAGCAACATATAACATAAACCGTACGTATCATACAATTATCATTGCAGTGACGGTTAACTCGGGGCCCGGGCCAAGGGTTAGATGCGGGCCCCCATATGAAATGAGCAACAATTTGCTGGAAGCCAGGGTTATGGAGATGTATACAGTTTAATTAATCCAATGATA
Organism: Apostichopus japonicus; assembly: GCF_037975245.1. Lineage (NCBI taxonomy): Eukaryota > Metazoa > Echinodermata > Holothuroidea > Aspidochirotida > Stichopodidae > Apostichopus > Apostichopus japonicus. The sequence goes on from NC_092571.1 coordinate 15,779,765, forward strand.
GCCAATTATTTACCTCTTCAACGTTAGAACAATTCATACGGCAAGAAGTTTTCTCACCATTATTTAGAAAGAAAAACGGGGAGATATTAGAACAGGTCGAAGTTTGATTATTTTTTAATGGTATAGATATATTTTTATACATACATAACACAAGTATTATTTTAACATAACTGGCTGCACTAGCGCAATGCGATCTTCTTAATGGAATTCAGACTGTCACTTTTAACCGTATAGTAGTGTTCTGTGTGCACCGTTTTTCTCCCTAAGACTCAGAGCCTCTATGGCTCCGGTGGCCCAGGGATTCACCCCTCTTAAAATTATCTCTTATGCCTGTGTCGTAATTTACTCTCAACATCAGATATATATGGTATAAACTAGCAAAGCAAAATAAAACAATATAAAAACGGTAAAATTTAGATATGCCCACCTTCAAATAATTTGCCAACGGTTATTGTACAACTATCAATGTAAGTATATATATATATATATATATATATATATACAAATAACTACAAAGTTTATTTAAAGTAAAAAGTATGGAAAAATATATATCAAGGAAACTGACACACGTGATTGCCTCATTTTATCTGAATTAAATTCAAAAGGATAAATTTTTACTTCATCCAAATTCTACCGATTTGCGATGGTTGCCTTCAACAAACGATGAAATATTTGTACTTACATTGAGATTTGACCAAGATAACACGAAAGAAGAGAATTAATATAACTCTATGGTTCAAAATACCCATAATGCAGCTGTTCCAACTTAATAAACCTCTCAATTTAAGAAATGAAATTGAAAATAAAGCAAATTCTTCAACATTTGCTTTTAGTAGTTGTCCCATAAAGTGTTGGGCGATTCTGTAACCCCTGTTCAATGAAAGCATGCATAGCAATACCTTTATTGTTACTTTCTTCTATCCTTATATGTACACAAAATATATATATATATATATATATATATATATATATATATATATATATATATATATATATATCGAGAGGAGAAAACTGAATAGCGCACTACACCGTGACACCCAAATCGAAGCAATCTCATTAGCGACCAAGGTTATATAAACATAAAATCAAAGTTGTCTTTAACTTTATTCTTCGGTAACAAATAGTGACGAGTAGCCTTTGGGCGAACAAAACTTCACACTTCTTACGACGACAGTTTTCCTAAGTGAAACAAAACCATTCTGACCTTTTCTATTAGCCACGGTGTGGAGCAGCCACAAAGCAAAACGATATGGATTTGACACTGACTTACTTCATTAGATATATAATTTATAAGGGGTATATATAGGACATCTTTATCTTATACCCCACCCATACACCTGCATGTACAATGAGTTCAAGTATAGAGCGAAAATAATATATTCGTGCATGCTAATAAATAATTATATGCGTTATTGTATATTCATCGTTCCGGTCGTTTGAGCTTTTTCGTGACCCGAGGTCAATTCGCAGCGAATGGTGTAGAATGAAATAATCGACTTGTACACACATATCTCAACGTTCAACTATACATATGAACCTAGATATTAGTCGAATCAGTATGATTTTCCAACTATAACGATAAACCTACGCTCTTAGAACGCATAAGAAAGTGAGAAAACATACGCATAAGCTGCTAGGCCTATAAAATCCATGAATTAACGGGACACAATGACCGGTAGGCTACAGTATATTGCAGCGTGAACGAGTTACGCTTAGGATACGACGATTTCGCGAGAGTTGATCAGTTTGTATTGTAATGGAAGCCCATGGGAGCACATTATGCACACGGCATAAAGGAAAGCGATAACTTGCTGAGCGAAGTTTTCATGTATATATACACACGTGCAATTTCACTTCACAATATACACATTCATGTAGTTAGTGTTTCCACTCCAGCCACATGACGTAATGCAAATTTTACAGGAAGTGACGTACGTGCGACGGATCAAATAGGGAATCCTACCGTGTATCTTATATACTTAGGACAGTGAAATGCGTCGCTTAGTATATTGTTTATGCAAATCAATGTCATTCACTAAAGTCATGTCTTGTACTGCAAGGGGTATCATCTGATTTGTGCGAGAAACACATAATGGACTCTTTTTATCAAAGGTTACAATATTCATATTAGCCACATCACTATCCTACCGCTGTAATATATATATATATATATATATATATATATATATATATATATATATATATATATATACCGTCACACGGTCGTATATAAAATATTTTGCCTACATAAGCAAAACAATGGGAAAGCAAAATGAGTGGCTCTATTATAAAGTAAGATATCATGCTTAAGCTTGTATAAAAGGGATTTTAAGGGTCAGAGAAAGTTTTGAATCATTTATCCGCTCTTCTGTTGGGTTGTTTCATTTTAAACAGTTAGGCCTATAACAACTTTTAAGACTGTGGTTAACAATAGGTACAACTAAGACACATATATTCACTGGCATGGTGTGTCTCAAAATGATTCCCAGAAGACATCGAAAGAGTGCTAAAATAGACAGTTATTTATGTCTCAGTATATATGGTTAACTACACAATTTTAGAATGGCAGTAAAATATTTGAGCATGAGTGACATATTATGTGATTTCATAGCATATTTTTGGGGCAATATACTGATGACGTTTAAGATAGTGAAATTATATCATGCACATAATTGCGCGGTTAGCTGTATTATTTTGACGTACGTATAAACATACCTGTCATGAGGCTAGGTGTTAAGAAAAGTGCTTTGCTTGATCGACCACCATTTTGGCGTGAGAAAATACAGACATTTAAGCGAAAACCGATGTCTCAAGCTCAGCATGAGTCAGAAAAAAATGAGAATGTGTTTTTTTGTTACTTAGCACAGCGGAATATGTTCTCCTCAATAGCCTATAAGTTTTACAATTTTAACCCGGCACGCATATACATACGATATGTACCAATGAGATACCGTACAAAATTGTGGTTCCCCTTCCCTTCCCCAATAATACTGCCCCCCTCGATATTACTGTGCTTACATGTACCACGCTGTATATTGCAACACATGTTTAGGCCAATCAAAGATGACGCAAGGACAAACAAGAGTATGGACGTCGAAGTACATTTTATACTGTTGTAACCCAGAACGTACACTGCATTGCAACAGCAAGCACACCATGTGCCTATAAAGAAAAACAGGTTCAATTTTTCCCGTAGTTTTCTTAACAATCTGCGGATGCTCTTGAGTTCACATGTTGCACGGAAAACCTTGGTTTAAAGATTGTACAAGACTCTCAGTTGCTTCCCTCTTTCTCCAACACCACCCCTCCCTCCTTCCCACCCCCCCCCCCACACACACACTTTCTCCAACCCACTCAGTCAATATGTACTTCAAGTTATAAAATATATTTCTTTATCAATAACAATGTTTACTTGCTGTAATGGAGAAAGGTTTTGCAGAAACTGAATCTAAAATATTGAATATAACATGACCAAATTTCTGTGTCCACACTGGTAACATTCGACGTTGAAAATTTGAGGGAAAAAAAGGTAAAAAAGTAATTTCCTTGAGGTCTTAACTCGCCAAAACGTTTTCATACATTTTTAAGGGACACACAAGATGTACTGAATGTCCCAGTGAGGAAAACTTCCTCGAAGGTTGTAATAAAAACAGTTTAAGAATTTTGACCAAAGGTGACCATATTTGAATATCTAGCATATTTAGGGCCAATACAAAGTACCTTTAAGAAGTCCATACAAAGAACACACATAGATAACTATTTGTAATGTTTTGTAGGTCTTGAAAGTAAGGTAAATAGTACACGTAACTTTTGATATTAATTGATGATGTCATTGTTCACGTAGTTATGGGTAAACAATTGAAAGCCAAGCTTATACTTATTGTATTGCTAAATTCAAGGTTATCATATCTGTTCAACCTGTAGGTAGTGTCTTATTGACTATTCAAGCTAGTGATGACAGAGAGCTCCATTCTAACTCACGTGTGATACGTAGGTCTTTATTTCTGGTTTCTTCTCACGACATCCCTGAGTTGCTACACATAAAACTAAGCAGTGTCGAAAAAGAAAAGCACAGGGGAAAAAATGAAATAGAAATAAGCTCGATTCGAGATAGAATTGCCTGATTTCAAAACGTTATTTGTTGTTTAGCCTAATTATAATCTTTTGAGATTAGACAGTGTCCGCATTGAACTGTATTAATTGTAGGCAAATGTACTTAATACTTTATATACAAATTAACTTCATATACTTGTAGCTATAGTATTATAGTAGTATATATATATATAGTATTATATATATATATATATATATATATATATATATATATATATATATATATATATATATATCAGGTGCGTATCAAGGGGGGGCGTTGGGGGCGCGCCCCCCCCCCCGGGTAAGGAAAAGAGGAGTGAAAAAAAGAAAAGAAGAAAGGGAAAAGGAGGGGGAAAAAAGAAAATGAGGAGGGGAAGGAAGGGAAAAGAAAAAGAAAAAAGAGAGAAAAAGGAGAAAAGGAGGGAGTAGAAGATAGCCAAGACCTCGGGAAGAGAAAGAGGAACAGTCGTAGTTGAAGCGCTGATCCCTATAGTATACACAGAGTAGCCAGTGACAGATCAAGGATTACGAAGGGGGTGTGCGCCTCACCCTACCCCTTAAACCGACAACTCCAACTCTAATGTATCTATATAAATACTATATATGGTCTATCATAACGCGTGTGTGTGTATGGACGCCTTAAACAATTGTAAAATTGTGCTATATGGAACCAACTGTGGCTGGTCTTGAACTCGACCGAGTCGTCGGGGAACATGACGCATGTGGGGGGGGGGCGACCGCCCCCCCGAGCAAATTTTCTTTATGACATCGCTAGTAATTTCAAAATAGACAATGCTTAGATGCAACTTACAAGGCCTGGGAAGTGTCATTTCCAGCGATCTGGGAGGCATTTTCGGCCAAAATTTTTCTTTACGCTTCGCGCCAACTCATGGTGGCGCTACGCTGAGATAGTTTGCCTACAGGACTCGCCCCTCCCTTGGCAATTACTCGCTACACGCCTGTTCGAATTTGTAAAGCAAAGAGCAGACATCACATAATATCAGTGAGCATTGAAATGCATGTTCCACGATGAACAGCCTCAAAAACTGTCTATGTGTGTAGTCAAAGGCGTAGGAGCCCAATTGGATTTGGGGCTGTAATGACTTGCCCGAAAAAAAAAGCGCGTACAACATATCGATGCCAATATCATATAAGCAAGCATCGGTCATTACATTGCATGGCATCGTGTACCTTACGGTCCGTGAAAGTTGCACAGTATACCGGCGGATGCTAATGTAAACAACGAAATGTCTTATGTAGATGGAGAAAAAGCATACAGATCCATTTATGTCAAAACTCTCTTTTACAGTAGTAATGTCGGCCAAGCTTAGAACTTTATTTGTATTACCAAGGAGATCATGTTTAAGCTATTCATTGCTATTTATTTTTCTTTCAGTAGGTGCCCGAAAAAATGGGGAAAAAATTGGTTGCGGGGGGGGGGGGGGTGGCTGCAGCCCCCGCGTCCTACGGGACCTACGCCTATGTGTGTAGTGTTCGGTTTCGATATACCTGATATCGGAAATATCTGGTATTTATCATTTTCTTCAACCAAGTTTTATAATAGCCATTATAAGAGGTTTTAATATTTGTACACCAATAAATTAACTGTGTCTGAATTTTCGAAAATTTCCTGACCAACATTCTTCATCATACTTTCCTCTACTCGTGCAATTTTGACCTGTCTGTTTGGGGTTCAAGGAGGTTTTTCTATATTGGTTGTCCATAGTTTGAATTTTTTGCAACATTATGGGTATGTTTTGAAGTGATTTTATTCACGAGAAATGTGAATTTTCAAATTCTCAACAAATAATGGGCTTAAAACCTTGAAAAGTGGGGCTTTCGGATATTGTGGGCCGTGACGTAGAATCACCTACAAAAGCAATGATCCATAGGACATGCAATGAGGTCGAACATGATGTGTGACTGGTGACAATCTTCAAAAAGGTTATGGATGGAAGAAAACTGTTGGGAAATACTTGGTTCTCAGGCAAAAGTGTACATCTGGTTGGTCATTTTCAAGCCCGAGAAGTGCCATTTCCGGTGATCTGGGGGGGGGGGGGGGGGGGTATCAAAACCAGAAATTTTCTTGTACGCTCCGCGCCAACCGATGGAGGCGCTCCGCTTAGATAGTAATTCGCGCCCCCCCCCCCGGGTTAGAAAATCCTGGATACGCGCCTGTATATATATATATACATATATATATATATATATATATTTATATATATATATATATATATATATATATATATATATATATATATATATATATATATATATATATTGAGACTTGATATATATATATATATATTTTGAGTTTTGATATTTGTTCTCACAAATCAAAGTCATATGCCCCATTGCTCATGAAGTTTGAGTCCCCTCCCCTCCCTACACTGATCCCCCTTTGCATCCCTTGCGGAAAACTGAAAGTATTAATTGTTATTATAAACAGATGACCTCACCAGTAGTCCCATACTCATACCGGTACGAACGCACCGGCGTCAGTAGCTTTTCCTACACTAGTCTATATGATTCAATGTGTCACATGTCTGGATCGCGGCTGGAAGATCTGACCTATTTATCGCTGACAATTGTCTCAAAATATCAGCTATACAGCAAGTTTAATATCTCCCGCACCAAATGTGCACTCCACATCAAGATTGACTTGTCCACATATGCCCCCCCCCCCGCCCCAATCCGGTCTGAATAATTTTCAGCATTACCTGGGGAATCATTCGTCATTCTCTATTAGCTGTTATACATTTTCCTATCTTCACTGGTTTTGAGTTCAGGAAGAACGAGGGATACACTTTAACTTTGCGAAGGCCTATAACCATGGTACGGTGTAAGATAGGAATTTAAACAAGCGCAGATTTGACTTGAAGACGCCTACCTACCCAAGACCAGGGGCGTAGCGAGCGGGGGGGTGTGGGGGGGTGTCACACCCCCCAATAATTTGGTCGCTGTCGGCAAATTTTGGGTCTGTCGGCAAAAGGAGAAAAGGTGAAGAGAGCGGAAGGGGAAGAAAGAAGGAAAGCTGAATAGAGAAAAGGAGAACGGGAGCTTCTTCCATGCCAAATTTGACTTAAAATATGCACCAGATTGCATCTAAGGACGTTTCAAAACTAAAAATTACTCAAAGGGGAGGGAGACACCCCCTCCCCTTAGACCCCTCCCCCATTTCAGTCACCACTTCCAGATCCGTCGGCAAATCAAATTTGACTTAAAATATGCACCAGATTGCATCTAAGGACGTTTCAAAACTAAAAAATTTCAAAAGGGAGGGGGACACCCCCTCCCCTTAGACCCCTCCCCCATTTCAGTCACCATTTCCAGATCCGTCGGCAAATCAAATTTGACTTAAAATATGCACCAGATTGCATCTAAGGACGTTTCAAAACTAAAAAATTTCCAAAGGGAGGGGACACCCCCTCCCCTTAGACCCCTCCCCCATTTCAGTCACCACTTCCAGATCCGTCGGCAAATCAGATTCTCCACACCCCCCAACAAAAACCCCTTCGCTACGCCCCTGCCCAAGACAAAACATAATTAATTTTCCTACAGAGATAAGAGACTTCATCTCATCTCTCTTTCAAGTTCATGTGTAATGTGGCGTGCGCTGCTATAAGAGGTGCGGGGGGGGGGGGGCAGGTGCCTTGTTCCTATCCCTCGTCATTCCGGGGTATTGATTCAGAGGCGGGATAGTTTACATTCAGCCGGGAAAACTTAGACCACCTGTATCAGTCGGTGGCCCCACCACCGTTTAAAACAATGTACAAGCCTGTGCATGTATTATTTAGTGTATATAAACACGCATGCCCTCTCATTCGAATGGGGAAATTGGGGAAACTATTCCCGTCACCTTTCTCGCGCAAGGTTCTAGATTTACCAACAATGTTTCCCTTTCCATTAGGTGCATTAACTTATCATATATTCACATTCGATATTCTCGTTCATATTATAATATTTTTAATTTTATCTTTCAAAGATGTTATATAATTTAAACCATCGAAGCTGTCATGCCATTCATATGTAAATTTACTACGCCATGCCAAAATCGACTATTTTTCATTACAATTTTGGCCCAGGCTCTCATTAAGACATTGACCAAGAACCTGACGTACAAAACCATTTATGTGAATATAATGATTTTAGATGGTCAGTGCATACAGCTAGAAACATGTAATCATGTTGGATTGTAAAATAGCAGACGACAAAACACAACAGGCAGACAACATCGTTTGTCATGCATGGCGCCATTAGTTGCTATGGTAATATCAATTACAACACAACGCGCTGATCGTTTAGCAAACAGGTACTGTACTGAAGTATTGTATGTGAAGCAGTGAGGAAAATCCTCGGATTGGTTGGAAGGCTGTGGTCTGCTTCGCATGACATTGTCAACAGTTTACTGTATCATCTTATTCTATCTAAATTAAACGCAACTTGCAACTGAAAATCTGCAGACATCTACTGTTGCCGCAAAATCAGGTCGCATTTCAGCTGAGGCAAGTACAATTACTTTGTACGCTTACGAGTTACGATTAGCTTGGGGTAGGCTAGGCTACAGTAGCAATTTCAAGATTACCGGAACGATGAACATTAACGTTAGACATAACGATAGGCCTACACCGGTGTAGGCCAGACTACTCAAACATAAGTAACAATTTCACGATAGGCTAGTGACAGTGAGTTCATTTTACACCATAGAAATTGAACTAGTACTAGCCTAGGTATGTTTTACACAAACTTTTTTTGTGTTTACACAAACTATGTTTTACACAAACTATGTTTGTGTTTACACAAACTATGTTTTACACAAACTTTTTACACAAACTTTTACACAAAAGTTTACACAAACTATGTTTTACACAAACTTTACACAAAAGTTACAATTTTACACTTCAGTGACATAAAAAGTACTAGTCTATAGACAGTAACATTTAGGCCTAAGTAACATTTGCGATTAGAACCTAAGTTAGGCCTAGGCCTAAACTTGGTCTAGGCTTTGTCATGGTATCAGTTTGTTTGATAAATTGCATAATAATTTTTAACAAGATGTCAGGCAGTAACTAGGCCTAATTGGTTTAGTCTAATGTTAATCTTAAACTAGTTAGCCTAACATAAGTGAACTTCACATAAGTAGGCCTAGGCTATGCGTGCCAAACAATCTATGAATATTTAAAAACATTTTTTTGTAGAGATATTACCATTATATTTCATAGCCTAAATTTGGTATCCTCAAGTCTAACTGGCTCTAAAGTTAGCTTATGTATGCCTAGGCTAGGCCTAAGTAAAATTGAAGTTTGTTTTTAGTTGTGGTCTCATTGAATAATGGAAGAAGTTTCAGGATATATCAGCATTTTGTATTGTAGATCATTGCAGAGATATGAAGGCTATATTCATGATTCAATGACGTGATAAATAGCATCCTACAAATTAGGACACAGTCCAAATGTGTGTAGTTACCTTCACCTGAAATTTTCTGGTTGGTTTGAAAAGCCCTTCCAATACAACTCACCTTAGGACACTTGGTGTATCTTGCACCTTCAAGCAGGGGTGCAAAATTGCAAAATTGGCTGCGTATAAAGGTCTCCTCATGCCAGTATTGGAATATGCCAGTTCTGTCTGGGATCCCCACAAAGCTTTCTTGCAGCACAACCTCGAAAACATTCAGAGGCGTGCAGCCCGTTTTCATCGCTTCAGATTATTCAAGAGAGCCAGGCTCTGTCTCATCTCTTTTACGGGACCTAAACCTGGTGCCCTTGGCAGAAAGGCGCAGGCAAAGTAGAATCATCTTATTTGCTAAGGGCATCCATGGTCAGGCTCAGATTCCTATTGACTTCCTAAGGAAGCCTCTGCGTAGGAGTCGGAACATGCACGATATGCATTTCTGCCAATTGTATGCCAGTACCAATTGCTATAAGTATAGTTTTCTTCCAAATACAATTAGGGATTGGAATAGTCTGCCTTCAGACCTCATTAGTAGTTCTAGTGGTTCTGTGAATCCTGTCACTCATATCAGTACTCGTGTCAGATTTAACTAATTACTCTCTTGACGTGTGTGTGGTGAGATCTTGTCCCTTTTTGCGGATGTGTCACCGTAACGAAGACGAAGAGGGTGAATGAAATTCAGGACTGAACAAACTTTTTATTTGGAATCTGTATGCCAACTGCAGTCTATAGGCTACTAGGCCCATACAATAATTTTCACAGCTTTGTGATGATCATTTCATGTTTTTCTTTGGCAGGTTAGTGACATTGGCGTGTAACATTCATTCTAATCAAACTGTAGAGAGAAGGAGGGATAACCATGCCACGAGGAGCACAGCGGTCAGCCAGTAGGCGATCAGACATCAGTGATGTTGATGCAGATCAGCAATTGGGTAAGCTATTTGGATTTACACTGTAGGATAGGGTAAATTGTAAATTCAGGTCTTGGATCTGAGTTAAGTACAAGCCGAATTCTTGAAGCTGGTAATTAAATTCTACTGTATATGATTAAAGGGAAGTAAAGTAGATTGTGTTGTCTGACTTTTCTCACAGAAATATCAGAAATTTTACAGGGATTGCTGTATTTCAAATGCAGCACACTGTGTACTTTCATTTAAACATTTTAACAGAAAAGGCTTTCATCGTGATTATAGAAGCTGCTTCTGATGTTGATAAATGTCTGGTACTATTGCATAATAAAGTACCATAGCAATGCAAGTAACGTGACCATTGAGCTAAAGCTTTTGATCAGATAATAAAAAAAAGTCCAAAGTGTCACATTCTAAGGAAAAATTTCTTTGTTCGACGTGTTGAACGCAGAGGCAAATTTACCTTAGTTATATGTTTTTCTTTACATTTTATCAGCTGAAAATGAACTGGCAAAGCTTCAAAGACAATACAGAATCATGGAAGGGGACAGAAACGCATACAACATCGAATCTCAGGATCTTATCAGACGACAGTTGTAAGTTGTTTTGAAATTTATCTTTCACATTGTTTTGGAGCCATGATTTAGTTTATTGAATGCTTATTGTCTTGAATTAGCTTATTGTCACAGAACAGTTATGTTGAATGGTAACATGGCCATTAAGAAAGAAGATAAGTTCATGTTTTCTGTGTATATGTAGCACTGATATTTACTGTTGATGTCATCTGGACACAGAACATATATTGTAACAAACTGTCATGTGTAGTTTCATTCCCCTTTAAAATGTTTTATCATCATGATCATATTGTCACAGTGTTGATGAAAGGTATTGGGTTGAGAATGGAATTGTTGAGTTGTTTGATTTTTGTGCCCAGGTTTGTTCTTTCGTGACTTTTCTTGAAATGTATATATGGATGAGTTGTCTGTGTCTACATAGTTCAATCGAGGCATTTCTTGATAATTTTAGTATCTTTTGTATGTGATCCCTCCTCATTTGCCTTTGAACATAGAGCTGAAATCAAGACCTTGGAAGCTGAAAAAGTTGAACTTTTGAAGGATCTAAGATTGTCAGACAGTCAGACTAATCTCAGCAAAGATGATGGAAACGTTGACAAACTGAACCAGTTAATCGATGAAAGAGGTAAAATTGAACTTCAAGATTCAGTAATATAAAATTTAAAAAATGTTCAAATGAGTTCTTTGTTGAAGGAGATTTATTTAGGCAACATGTAGTACATTGCTTGTTGAAGATGTCTAGATAGAAACAGGAAAGGATATAAGTTTGGACATTTCTCTTCAGAGTAAATACAGTATGTGACTTTGACTACAACCATTGTTTATTGCTTTCTCCTCACAGACAAATACAAGCAAATTATACAAGAAGAACATGATCGTCAAAAAGAGCTGGATGCAAAGATCCGAGCCAAGGAGAAGGAGATAAGAGAACAACATAAGAGGATGGGAGGAGTTCATGCTAGTACACAACACACTTCCAAGACCCAAAAGGCTATCAGAGTCAAGGAAAACAGACTTCATCAGGTAAAATAAACAGTAATTGCCAGAGAATGCTTTTAGATGTCAGCACTCTTTTATTGTTAACATGGTGCTTTGTGATGAATTTGATTTTTTTCTGTGGGGGATTTCTTTGAATTTAGTGATTCAAAAAATATACAAATTAATGAATGACACAAAAATCATGTGACCTGTGGATGCTTTGTATTCTTTTGTTTTTATTTGCTTGCAAAGATTGATGAAGTTCCATAGCTTATAGCATGGCATAGAGCTGAAAGAGTTGTGTGTGAAGTACATAATGTGATAACAACTTACAACCCAACCTTACATGTAGCATTAACATATTGTTATTCCCATATGATCCATGGATCTCTGTTCTATCCAACAGGCCAATTCCAAGTTCAATGACATGCTGACAATGAATTCAAAACTGAGAGAAGAGATTGACAGTCTCAGAGTGGAAAGGACTCGCTTCGAAAACATTCGAAAGAAGCTCGATAAGGTATTTAATTTTTTTTTCTTTTTCTAGTGCTTCTTTCTGAACCAACTTAAGGTGACTGGAAAGATACATTAAAATTGAAGGAGTATCTTAGTGTCAGATATTGCTTAGCAATTCTGGAGCTTATGATTTCACATTGTATTGTTGTGAAATATATATAACTCTGTGTACAAAACTTGTATAGATGTTAACTTTATTCTCAAGATGATTGTAATTAGTCATTTAGTTGAAATATTTACTAGCTATTTCTTTTTGATTTCTTAAAATTTTGAGTTGTGAATTTTTCAAAATATGGATGATTGAGATGTTTGCAGCTTCTTTGCATAGTAACTGTTTTCAGTACAACAGCAGTAGCAGACAAATAAACATTGTCACTTTTGCTCTAAACTCTGTACACAGGAATATTCAGATGTGAGAGCCCAGATGGGTGAGGTCATAGATCAGTCCACCCAAGCTTATGATGCTCGAGATGAGGCCCAGGCCAAGATGATCCTCTTAAAGGAGAAAGCAGACAAGGATATGGCCCAGCACCAGCAAGAGATGAAGGAGTTGCAGAGGATCATCGATCACGAGAAAAAACTTCGCGAATTTATGACCATCAAATCAAAGGAAAGAGAGGAAGATGAATTACTAGTGGCTTTGCGGAACAAGAGAGGTCAGTAGATTTAAAAGCCAAAATACAGAGACTTTATTTTTGTTATGATTCTGTACATTGAGTGCTGGTTTTAAGGGCTCAAGAAGTCAACATGTTCCTTTTAAGCCTGTCTGCGTATGTGTGTGCGTACATGACAAGGCTTTCTTTTTATGACCACTATGGTAAGAAACTTGACGTCTCAGATCTCATACTTGATATGTGGCTTCCCTGTAATGCGTGCAAGAACCTTATTGTTTTGGTAAAGGTCAAAGGTAAGTCAAGTTTGAGAGGTCAAAGGGTGAAAAGTAAGGAGTGAATATAAGGGCTGAGAATCAGTCAAATTCATTCTTTGTATACTTTACACATGAAACAGCTGAGTTTTACTTGAAATCCCTTCCTGGATTACATCAAATGAAAATGAGATCCCACTCCCTTCCCAACGGAAATGGCTAAGTAGGGGTCACCACCAAAGAAGGGTTGGTTGGTCAGTTGGTAGAATGCAAAACTTGTAATTATGAGGTGTTTTCAATTGCCTGTTACCTTCGGACTTGTTTTCTCACACAACAGAGGCAGATGAAGATGAGAAACGTCGTCGTGAGAGACAGGAAGATTCTATCGAGGCCTATGAGGATGCCTTCCATAGAATCATTGAAGTTACTGGTGAAGATAACCTCAACAAGCTTGTCGACAAATTTGTTGAAGTTGAAGATCGTAACTTTGCTCTGTTCAACTATGTCAATGAAAAGAACAACCAGATTGAAGCACTCCAAGAACAGATTTGGGAGGTAAAGTATGCTGCTGTTACATCATCTGGTCTTGAACTCTTTCTTTAACATTTCAAATTTTGGAGAAAAAATGTGTTAAGATGTTGCATGTGTGTCCCACAAAAGAGGTTTAGTAACTTGCAGTCAATTACTTTCTTAAACCCAAATATCTTCAGATAGCCAAGCCTGGACTACATCACATCACATTGTTAGCAAATGTTCCAATAGGTTTTGCCCTTAACATCACTTGGTTGAAAAGGTGATTATCATCAATGGATTAGGTTATCCAACCACCCGGTTGGGCCATTTGTTTCTATACTGTAGTGTTGTGTCCCACTTCAGAGCACTCGTATTGTCAGTATGAGCAGTATGAATATCATGTTTCTATCAGATCAAGGTAACGAACTGTTTGTACTGACAATACCAGTGCTTTGAGAGTGTGATATTGCAGAACAGTTTAGAGAGGTATTAGCATTAGGAAATTGTCCCAACTGGCTGATCCAAGAGCCAACTGCAGAAGTTTGTGACGAGGATAGTTTGTTACAGTCATATGAAACAGTGCACGAAAACAATACATAATTTGATTGCAAAATAATTAATTCTAGGGATAAAAAAAAGCAACCAGCTGCTGGATCATGTAAATCCCTTAGCTTTAATTGAAATTAATATATTATCATATTTTATGCAATGATTATTCAACAGACCCAAAATGAGATCAAGAAATTTGAGAGTCAAGGTCTGGAGATGGAGGAAGAAAGGAAAAAAATCCTGAAGAGTTTGGAGGAGAAACAGACAAATGCCAGCAAAGAGGCAGATGATTTTGAAGCTAAGATGAAAAGTGTCAATAAAATCCTTGACCAACTTAAAGCTGGTGAGTTGTGTACTTAAACCAGCCACACAATTTCCAACTTAACTCTACCATCATAACCTAGTTTTTGTGTAGCCGTCAAGACCCACAGTGCTACAACTGATCTGTGCATATTGAATGACAGATGAGCACACACCAAACAAAGAAAACAGCTTTCTGTCAAACACCAATGCTCGTTTAGGTTACACACAAAATTGCCTGTGTATAGCATACATGTTTTCAAATGGGCAGTTGTAGTACTCCTGACATCAAGTCAGAAAATTGTTGGTTTACTGACTGAAGTTGACATGACTTTAAACAAAATCTTTTACCATAATCTTCATCAGTCATAAACGCAGACACATTTGAACGACTTTATCCACAATTTTCAAACTTAAGGACGGTCAAGTTGAGTCTGGTCGCATTCAGACTGGCGGTGCATATTCATCACGTAAAGCAATATTATTAATGACTAATATACCTGTCTCCACACAACATTTGACTGTAATGTCAATGTTATGTTTGTCTTCCTCCAGGGGTCGATTCACTCTTCACAAAGATCAACTGTGACAGATCAACCATTGATGAGATGTTGGGCAGTACCACCGGTGTCTCAGATGAAACCATTATGCAATACCTTGGTCTTGTGGAACAGAGGACTAACGAACTGTTGTCTGTCAGTGTTTATGTAGATGTCAAGGTCAGTTAAAAGATGCTTTTTGTGATTAAGTTTTGTCAAGTTTGATACCATTGAATACTAAAATTCTATGTAGTTCATTAGCTTGACTTTAGTCATGTTGAATTTGAAATATTTTATATAACAGTTCCAACATTTTGAGAAACTTTTTGTAAGCTTTCTGTACATGAATATTACTACTATGAAGAAGTGTCCATGAACCATGTTTTGCTGATTAAAATTTTTTATCATACAAATATCAGAAAGCATCTTAATTTGATAGTCAGTCTGTTTGGTAAATTCGCTCGAAATTGGTGTATTAATGCAAACAGCTGCATAAAACTGCAGCTAGCTTCTTCCAATTCCCATGTCACATTTATATGACATTGGTGTCAGTCTTGTTTCTTTCAAATTCAATCTGGGAAATATTCGCTGAATTGAGTCTCTGCCCCAAAAACTTTAACACTGTTCATATAATCATCTATATATTTTGAGTATTTCTCTTACAAATTTCACATATCACTTATCATGTTTAACCTCTTTGGTCTCTTTCTTATTCTTCTTAAAACTTAAAAAAAAAAGTTTATCTAAACTCCTTATTTTTTTTTTTTTTAACAGAATGCAGAAGATGTTGAGAACAAGGTTCCAAGTCTGCTTGGTAAAGGCCCCATTCCAGCCCCCCAACAGCTTCTGATCATGGCACCATCAACCGGTGATGAGTATGACAGTGACCAAGGGTCAGATATCAGTGATGAAGATAACAGACCTTTGACACAAGGAGAATTGAAGCAGAGGATCATGAAAGGAGTAAGTCAAAGTTTCTCAGTTGTAGGTGATACTTTCAATGTTAAGCAGTCAAGCAAATGTAGAGTATTAAGGTGAAACCCAGGTAAAGAGCATTGTGTAGGAAAGATGGACACTTTTCCATCAAATGACACATTTGCTGTTAAACTCGATGTTATCGACACAATAGCACTACCAATCTGTTTGACTCATCATGCACAAGAAAAATTTAAACTTTAAGCAAAAAAACGATTTCCATGACAAAACATATTTGGTTGAATTGTTGAGACTTCTTGAAATGTTTCAGTATTACCTCAAAATAAGCTAGAAAGTAGATATCATGGTCAGTCGTGGTCAAACCTCAGGCAGCATATTGCTACCATCCTGAAAGTGCCAAATTGTCTGATTGAACAATACATGAACCTTAAAAAAATAACTATCCTCCAGGAAAGAATATTTATGAAACGTGTATGCTTAACTTTGGAGTCAACACTGATGACCTTCAAACAATAAAATTTCCTTCTTATGTTTCTTTTGCTGAAATTGAGGTAAACATCCAACCCTTCTGAAATCCCAACTTGCCTTGGGGCAGTTGACAAACTGAATATCAGCTAAGCCATATTTGTCCTTCAGTTTTCCCATATTTGTCCTTCAGTTTTATGACCCTTTCTTAGATCTGTTGCATGCAGTCATGTGATTGGTTCAAGATTTCCCACAAATCTCCCACAAAGTTCTTTCAACCTTTAATAGTGATTCTGGCAAATCAATGCTATTCCAAGTATGTCTTAAAGTTTCTTACAATTAATTCACTTTTGTCATGAAAATGGTGAAACCTTGTTGATTTTCTGCATGTATATATATTTAATTTATCTTTTTTTTTTTAAATTTTGAAGGTTCTGAAGAAAGAGGCAGCAGCAGCTAAGAAAGGTTTTCAGTATGATCTCTCTGGTGCAAAAGACCTGAAACAGCAGAAACAAACCATGCCAGAGAAAAAGAGAGCTGGCAAGAGGTGAAAAATGATCCACAGGGGTCAAAGGTCAATTTGATGTGGTGTACATAGTCCATTTGCATTTCTATCAACCATCAAAGTAAGGCTTCTTTAATTCTACAATGGTCAGATATAAAACTTAGTCATTGCAACATCAACTGGAGGACAAAGGGGGAGAATCAGAAATCTGTTCACTTCTGTAACTCAGTAATCATAAGCATTGATGTGGTTTTGACAAGCACTTCATAAGGCAGGGTTAACCTCTCCGGATTAAGACACCAAAGGTGTTACTACTCAAACATTTAGTTCAATATAGTGAAAAGGTCACAATATAACGCATGATATGTGTAGGAAATGGTGTCCAACCACCACAGACTGTACTCTTTTGAAGATTTGAAAGGTCAAAATATGCTAGAAATGGCTAAAATTGTTATCCACAATTTGGTAAACTGTGTTTATTTCCATGTTTAATATGTTCTCAATCAGTGGGATACTAACTGCCACATATGTATCATATGAGAATCATTTGTATTTCCAGTAAAGCACCTGTTACAAACTTTAAGCAAGTGCTGACATTTGTGGTTAACATTAATTAAACAAGCTTGTAAAACACTTTAACCATTAGCAGACTTTTAATCTAATTTGAGGATTAACTCTACTTTGATGATTTAATATGTTAAAGCTTAAAAGGTTAAATTGCTTAGATAAGAAGGTTAATACCTAAGTTGTCTGGTTGCTAAACATTTCGACTAGGCATAACCATTTGTTTTGATATATAGATCTCACAGATCTAATCACTGTTACAAAATCTTAGTTACTTTTTCTTTCAAATGATTTGTTTTTTTATTTCTGAAAGTAACATGTTGGCAACATTGTCCACATGTTTTTATTAGCCTTTATTAATTACACAATGACAGTTTCTAGTGAAAAGAAAACTAAATGAATACATCTGCTAAACTGTTACATACTTTAAATTTTAGGAACCTGGGATATACTTGTAGTGGTTCAAATGGCCAGAAACTTTTCATCATTGTTCCATGGTAGTATCTCAACATTGTAACCAAATGTAGTCATACACAACATACAATCAGCAGCAAACACACAGTTCCCACGAAGTCCTGAAAAAGGAAAACTTCTTTTGTAGGTCTTAAATTTTGAAGTTTGATCAAGAAAGGCAAGGAGAAAAACCTGTTTTGAACACTGCTTATATGATAGAAGGTGTAGTCAGGGTATAATAAGTTGACCATATAGAAATTACCACTTACTGTGGTGGAACTACATGGCTACAGCATGTCATGTCTGGAATTCATGGCTCTTTGAACATCCCACTCACCACAAACTACTAACATAGTTTGCATATATTTTGCTAGAGTTACAACTGTCACGTTTACTTTATAGGTTGCCTAACATTTGGTGTGTTTTGATATGTTTTGACCTTGAAAATGTTTTCAAATTTATTTGTTCAAAAGCTTGGGAACCATGTAAATGCTACTCTTTCAAGATGTTAACATCTTTTGGTCTTTCCGATCTTATTAACAAGCATGTAAATTTGACTTTATTATTGTAATAACCACATATTTGTCCATGTTATATAGGTTGTTAAAATTATACCTGTGAACGACACGTACATACTGCTTACAAGGTATGTACCCCAAAAAGATGTATAATAGAACATATAACCTTTGAAGACAACCAGATAAAACCTGTTCCTTTTCATTTGTCTTATGTATTTCTTTTCCTTTATTGCTGACTTCTCCAGCTGAAAATCAGCTCTTTTGGAGATGTTGGCAAAGTATCCCTTCTCTGGGGTATTAGACTCCAAATTACCCGACTTGATAGAGACGAAAAAGAAGTGCAATTCTACCATCAGCTCGGTTTACAAGAGATCTGAGTTTAAATTGTCAGATTGCAGAGTTGCAATATTTACCATATGTGTGATGTCATAGTGACTCCACAGATAAAATCTTTTAATTTAACCTTTGCTCTACTCTTCATCATCTCTACATGGAATGGGTAGGGGGGGGGGGCTGCTACTGGAAACAAATGGCTGTGGGTAACTTCAATTTGCAGAGCAACAGTTTCATCTATCAAAGCAAAATTTTAACATAAAAAAAAAGATGAAAGCACCATTTAACTCTCTGATGTCATTTGAAACTTGTGGCAGTCTGCAGTTTAACTCATCAAGTTCATTAAAGTTGCAACAGTTACTTCATACAAATGCAGAGTCGAGTCATTCAGGGAATTTTTGAATGTTGTGAACTGTCCCATACAATGCTACATGGTTCCTGTGTGCAATAGATGCAATACAAATTTGCACTTGTATAGCAATTTGCCACATTGCATAGTATTTTGCGATGCATTACCGGATAAATTATTCTAAAGTTCCTCACAACCGACTCTAAGCCTCTCCAAGTCACTCGACTTGAAATTTAGTGACTAGAGTTGTGACTTTACAACACCGATTAAAACCGGCATGTTATTCTCGACCATAGAAAAAAAACCTGTCCCAAAGCTGTTTTTTAGGAATCGTTATAAAGAATCTCCATCTCAAAATGAATACTGCTTTTGTTTTGTCTTCTCCTTTCACAATGAGTCCACTTATAACGATCGTCATGGTTTTGACTTGCAGGATGTTAGTATGAGGTCTGCTATCTCTGGTACTCCAACCATATGCTTTACTTGAGCAAAGATGGTTGGACCATTCTGCCTCATCAAATCTGCATCTCTCTTCATCACCTGACAGGATGAAATGGAGAAAATATCATGATAGTTTGTACCAGCAACTGTTTGTACCTTGAGCAAAGATGGTTGGACCATTCTGCCTCATCAAATCTGCATCTCTCTTCATCACCTGACAGGATGAAATGGAGAAAATATCATGATAGTTTGTACCAGCAACCAACAACTGTATCCAAGTTTGAATACAATCTGATTTAAGGTTGTGGAGTTATTGCAAGTTTTAAAATTGGGCCCAATAAAATTCTGCATATTAATGGTCCCAAAAATTTTGGGCCCCACAAATCCTGGCCCCAAAGAATGTGTCCCAAAATGCATTTGAGGTGGAAATAAAATTTTGGCCCACACAGCCTAATATTGGACCCGGAATTTTTGTGGGCCAGATGGTCCCAAAATAATTAAGCCTGCATGTACCAGATATTAACCAACAACTATATACCAAGTTTGGCTACAATCTGACTCCACGAACCCAAGCAAGTGTCACAGACGCACACACACACACACAAGCCAACCTGTCTATAGGTTCCAGCAAGGAACGAAAAATGGCAAAACATGTCATGATTCACTTATAGTAATCTGGTAATGTTACTTCTCATACCATGTGAATTTAATTTAATACAATACATATTAATAATTGTAGCATTAGAAGAAAACAGGAACAACAATTTATGGCAATATTTCAAAGGGAAATAATTATTGTAATGTTAAGCCCACATTACAACATTTCATTAGCAATTGTATCTGAATCCAAAATAGATTTAGATGCAAATGGAAGCAGAATTTGACAGTTTTAAGCCTACTTCACCAATATCAAACACTTGGTTGATGGAGTTAAAGAATGTCATCAAGCTGTTTAGGTAAGGTATAAATTAAGTGCATCCTCTTGGAGACAAGAATATCTAATTATATACTTGTATATATATTGAAGTCTTGCTCCACAATCGGAGAACATTCCAACCATGAGGGTCATGTGACCTGCTCCCAGGTGCTTCTGACATATTCTTTAACCCTTACTTTGTGCAAGAGTTTAGTAGACAAAAGAATGCCACAAGGGAGCATGTGACATGACCCTCCATGGTTGGTACAATTTCTGTGCATCTCCTGATTGACATAGTTGGTCCATGTTCATATATTTATGCTGATGGGCAAGAATATTGCTTCAAAGCAATGAAATTTACTGCTTAAGCTACTGGATGTCATCCAGACTGCATTACAGCTTGATAGTTGTAACCAATTGTAGAAACTCCTTGAAGACCAGAGACACAAAAACATTGAACACATAGACAAACCTCTAAGCTGGCTTCTACAGCATCAGCAATATCTGTCTTATTCACAACCAGTAAATCGCTTTGGGTGATTCCTGGTCCTCCCTTACGCGGAATTTTATCCCCACCTAAAATTGGAAGGTTAAAAGATCGACAATGTAAAAATAGTACAAAGAAAAATGTCTGTCTGCCCTTCTAAGAAATAGCCCGAAGGATATTTCAACATCAAGGGTTATAGTTGTAACAAAGATTTTGCAAAAAGACTCCAGTGCCAAACAGAGATATCCTAAAGGTGGAAGTTTGACTATATACAAGACCTTGATTGAAGCAGGTTGTACTTGAGAAATGTCACTTCTTTCATGAAACAGCACTAAACCTTTACAGTGATTTTTTTGTGGTTTAGGCAGTTTTGGTTCAAAAATCGTATCCTGGTGAAGAGTGGGAACACCAAATATTGCCTAGAAGAGCTGCTCTAATTACATTGTTGCAAGCTTTACACCTGGAAGTAAAGCAATGTCTCCCCACCTTCCTTCCTCAGGTGGGGGACCTGGTTCATTTCGGGAAAAACTGGACCTCTGCTACAGGTGTACACCCACTTTTTTCAACCCCACACAAATCATAGTAGTTATTAGCACAACCTTGTGTGTATAACTAATTATTGACCTAATTTATAGTCTTAATATGCCTCAGAATGCAGGGGGACCCCCAGATCCCTCTTTACAGGATTTTGATCCAACTACCCCAGGGCTAAAGCCCTCCCTTTTAACATCCTGGGTCCACCCCTGCTTAGGAGAATCATGCCTCACCCTAAATCAGTGGGGCATAATTTAGAATTTTCCCCCCCACCCCCAACCAATAAAATAACACAATGTTGATGGCTTGTCAATCAGTATGAAAGTGTGGATTGCAACTACTTTGCAATCATGAAATTAAGTTATCTTTGGCCATTAAGCAAGCATTAACAAGTACTGAGTCTGTTGAAGAACCAAGACCGGGTTGTTCCTTCAGTCAAAATGAATGCCACATGTACTATTGCTTACCTGCGACGTCTATAACATAGATAATGTAATCTGCTTATTCCCTGCTGAAGTTAGCAGCCAGATTATCACCTCCTGATTCCACAAGAATAATCTCTGGCTTAAATTCCTTTGTAAGGTCTCTTATAGTCTCCATGTTGATTGAATAGTCCTGCAATTTGAAATAAACATCGTCGTGGCAAAAGTGTCTTCAAAATTCTTAATAATTTTTCATGGCTTAAGCCAGCATAATTCAAACAAGATCCTCAAAACGTTTCTGGTATTGATGAGAGATATTTAAGGAAGTGTTGAAGACACTTCTTAAGGAATGTGTCCAGATTTTAAGATAGTGTCGCTATGGCAATTTCAAGATTGTCTTGGAGTACCTCTCTTATGGCTGCATGAGGGCAGCCTCCGGTTTCCACAGCTCTCATCCTCTCTTCTGGTAAAGCTTTATTTTGTACTAAGAATTCCCAGTCTTCCCTGTAATGGAAGTGAAAGAAACCTTTTTTTTTCATTAGTTACTTATTTATTAAGAAACAGTGTAAAACAAATTTAGGTTCAAAGTTCACACCTAGCTTATATGGCGATATATTAGGCTGCCTATAAGTCTATAGAAAGAACTGTTGGAAAGTAATGATGAGATATGTATGACAAAGATAGCATTTTAATCCATATAATCAGTTCAATATGACTGAACAAATATTCAGGTCCATCTGTGTGAGGACCATTCAATCCTCTAATTAAGCCAAAATGATGGACAAAACCCCAAAATTAACTGGTTTGCATATTTTACGAATCACAATACTCACCTGTCCTACACATAAATCACTCCAATCTACCCTAGCCTATGAAGAACTGGTAACATTCTTGCACTGTGACCCTAAAGACCCTCATAAAATATCACTGCCCCTCTTCCTACCAGATCTACCATCCAGAAGACTAAAATGTGCATTTCTATATCCACAGATAATGTAGTACCAGATGTGAAAGATGAAATATCCTGCTCAAAAACATGCAGATATAAAGGGATGGGGGTATTAGTGCCATACCAAATGAGGAAATGACTTGCAAAAAATGCAGTAAACTGTATTTTTTCAACAAGTTTAAAAGGTCCACTGATCTTTACCTTGTAAATATATCATTGGTAACCACACAAACTCCAATCTTTTCCCTTAGGTGTTTGCACAGCGATAGCACGAGGGCGGTCTTCCCCGAACCGACTGGTCCTCCGATACCTACAGTGAAAGCTCTCTGAAAGAATGGATGGAAAATAACTGAAAAAGATTGACTTTAAAAAGTCACAATCTCTTGATTAATTTGGATTGGCGTAGATCATTACGAAAAAAAGAAAAAATACCTGCTATCAGTCTAAGTAGTATTTCTATAATACTTTCCATTTTTTGACAAATGACCATTTCAGATGATCTGAAGCTCAGTGATTAATTAAGGTGATCAAACTACTTAGTTGTACACTCTCTGGGTGATGGAAACTTAAAAACTAAAAAACTGAATGAATTGATTGCAATGGAGATCTTCAGCAGAGCTTGGGAAGCATCTAGATCAAGATTACAGTCACAACTTTTGCCTCATTTTGGCAGCTTTCATGTAAAATTAGACTAGACCCATAGGTAAATCTGTTACGAGAATGGGAGCCTACTTTTATACTCCATCCTACTTTTTCATGGTTGAACATCAGTGGCGGAGCGTCCATACAGTCAGAGGGGGCGGATGCCCCCCTGACGGACTCAAATGGACTGCTGGCGCCCTTTTCAGCTTGTTACCACTTTTTACTTATTCGCGATTATTGACTTTTTTATTGCGCTCTCAAATACCTATTGACATTTGTCACACTTTGTTGGTGTAATTTTCTGACAAAATGGCGATGACACCTATTTATTCTTTGTTTATCTGCAAATAAGCAAGGCCCGGAAAGGGTCATTTCCGGCAATCTAGGGAGTATCTTTACTCAAAATATTTCTGTACGCTCCGCGCCAACCTGTGGTGGTGCTCCGCTTAGATAGTGTCGAAAGCGCCCTACAGACCATTTTCGCCCCCTCTGACCAATACCCCTAGCTCCGCCACTGTTGAACATCACGCTGTGGTGAGACCAATTCAACATCCTGACAGTGTAGTTTTCTGGGGTTTTTTTCCATTAAATTGTAAAACCTCACTGAGACAGTTTAATTAACTCAGGGAATGATTATGTGGGTCCCCTTAAGAACTAGAAGGAAAGTAAAACCTGAGGATTGCCAGAGTTTAGCCTGTTAACATATTTATGAATAGTATCACAGTAACATTTTATGACCTTCATGTGTCAAATTATAATTTAATACATGGCAATTCTTTTCTTTAATGATCATTTTTATTGCAGATACAGTGCAATCCCCCCCCCCCCACACCCACCACCCTTTCCATCCCACCCCAAATGTAGGGTCAAAAACGAAAATGAAAAAGTCTCAGAGATGTGAGTAATATGAGAGCTATAAATGTTTAAACTTGAAAAAAAACATGACAGTGATGACATCATAACTGTAACCGAGTTTACTCGCGAGAAGAGCTATGCGATTAATCGACTACAAAAGAAAGAGTCCACTATCAGCACTAGGAGATACCGCAGATTAAATGTTCTTTTACAAGCAACGGTAGATCGAGAGTGCTAAGGTTTGTGGGGAGACAAGGCTGGAGACTTGATCAAGTCTAAAATATAACATCAGTGCTTTATAAATTACTCTAACCTTTTCCTTTATTTATTAACATCTGCCATGGAGGGTGCGTGTTTGCAAATTATGCTGAATCTAAAATATTAGAGCTCTTAAGTTAATGACCTAATGAGGGCAGGGGTTTCTAGTGTCAACAACATTGTTAACATTTTACACTGGAAATATGAAAAGGAAAAAAAAAAGGGGGAATGTAAAAGGATTTCAGATCCTAGTTTTGTAACTATGACATTACAGATTCACACTACCTCCCAGACTCAACTTTTTAACTAGGATATCTCCCCAAAAACAGAGCAAGATTTTCTCTTGGCTGTTTGGCAAAGTTAAATGCTTTGCAAAGATCTCTGTGACATACGCAAAAAGATGATGGATTGGTTTGTGTCTTCTTATACAGTTCAAAACAACATGCAAATTGAATATTTCCGGACTTCCTAGCAGAACAATATAACCAAAATTGCTTAAATCGGGTGTAAATAAATTAGCAATTTTTATATGACCCATGTGTGATGCTGTATTACAATATATGACATATATACAATTACTGAGGTCTGTGAGTTGCACGCAATGGTGTTCACCAGCCTTGCACGAAATAAAAAGAGGGCGCTGTCACACATCGGTCATATCCAGTTGCGTGTGAAACTTGACGAGCTGAAGTCAGATCTGATACAAGTTTTTGAGACATATTTTCAAGTTCAACGTTTCAAGTCAAAACTGACTGAACATTTTCAGCATCTGTTTTCTTAACATTTTTTGCCCCGTTCGTCCAAACTGCACTGTAGGTAAAATAGCTATAAAGTCAATCACCCAGTGCATCTTTATCATGCAAGTTGGTGTCCAGTGCGTTTGCATGCTAAGTGAGTGCTTTCACACGTTTGTGTTTGGCATTGTTATGAACGCAGGATCTTTTAGCCAGGGACGCAAAACATTCAAATTGCTTGCGTCCTGCGGAGGCAAACTTGTTTTTTTCAGGGTACAAACCCCAAAGACATGCACACACTCACAATAAGGCCTATCCAAAGCATAACAAACACTTTTTCGAATGAATATCTTTCTTTCTTTCTGAAGTTTCAAAAAACCACAACTTTTCAAAAGAACCAAAATTTCTTCCGATCCTAATACACAGATGATTGAATTTGTTTGGAAATAAATAAATCATAATGTTGAATCAACTGCAGAGTACAATACTCCCATTAAAAAGATTTTCAAGCTGAAAGTAGCCAATGATACTTTTCCATATTTCCTGTGATTTGATTGGCTTATAGTCCCTTGCCATTGTCTGCAAACATTCTTGCAATCTATAGTCAGTGCTCAACGAACACTAAAAGTATGTTGTTTAAATACAACTACAACGTTACTGTCCTCTGTGTAGAGATAGCGAAGTTTGTACTATAGGTTATCATAATTATGTGTGCACTCAAATATAATACAGTTAAGTGTTGTTGACACATATATGACAAGAGACACTCATATGGTAGGAAGTTGAATTTGTTTCTAAGAATATCACGTATATTTCAATCATTCTTTTGATCACAAAATGTTATGAGTTATGACAATTTATGAATTTTGTGGGAAGCTAACATCTCTGATACTGAAAAGGATTTTTCATCTCACAGTATGTTTGTTCTCTCCACATGGAGAGTTGCAGAATGTGGATTCACACCAACAGTAAATTTCTTCATCGCAAACTTGCATAAATTTTTCCAGTCCTTTTGACAACATGCTTCAGTTAAAATTTGTTGTGAGTGTAAACTATATAAACTTCGTCAAGAGTAGCCATTTGCGCTTGAGGTTTTCATCAAAATTGCGTAAAAAGCTATTTATATACTGTAGTAGGAAAGAGGTCAAAACTGGCTGGGGTTGGGCCGACTTGCTTACAGTGGTTGGGGAAGAAAGGAAAAGTTTGTTCAACTTTGAATAAAAACTTAAGAATAAAATTGCATTGGGTAACTGTTAATGATTAACTTATGACAGGGGCTTATACACGTTGTGAGCAAGTACTAGGCCCTATAGGGGCATGTTCTTGTGAGATCTATACGTAACATTTTCTATGCACATCATTTACGGGCCTCAATTAAATCAGTTAAAAGTGTGGTACATATATTCTTGCACTTTCTCTCTATGCACTCATTCCACTTTACATTGTCCCAGGATTCTCCATGGCTTCATGACTTTGACCGTGTTCATGATGGTGATCATGGGAGTGTGCATGACCATGGTTCCCTTTCGATTCAGCGAAGTTTCCCTCTGTTAACAAAAGCCAAGAACAGGGATGAGCCTGGGGTTGACAAAAAATCACGGAACTTTGCAAAAATTGTGGTATAGGCTCCAGTTTGCGTATGCTACAGTGTGTTAGGATAAGTTTTTGTCCCTGAGGTAGAAAAGAAATCACGGATATTCCGGGAATACGTGGAAAAAGCTCATGCCTGCAAGAATCTCAAGTTACCTTTCTTTTCTTTCTTTCTTTGTTCATGTGTGTATTGCCTGTCACAAGTACAGCTTTTTTTTTTACCTGTTTGGCCTCCCATAGTATGATAGAGTTTGTTCTCCCTTACTGTTGAGTATGTAGATGGTATCTCACCACAATTAGAGTTATGCATGTCCACCTGCAAGGTTAACCATCCGAGAAAAACACAAGAGTAACCTACCGTCTTGACTTTTTTGACATTTTTCTAAGTCATCATCATTCTTTTTGATGCTTGGACGCTGAACTTTGAGCTCTTCTAGCTCAAAATCTAAACAGTCATGATGGCAAAAGTTGAATGTGCTGTGAAAGCTCATGCCGTTAGCTACGATATGGTGGGTACGACAGGAACAGTTAAAAAACTTCTATCTATGCTCTAGCAGCCTTGGAAAGCGACCAATTTAGTGTGTAAAGTCAATGGAGCAATTAATTGTGTTGATACACCGGTACAGTAGCTGTGGTCCCTGTACTGACTGTTGTGTGAAAATGTGGTGCTATGTTTTGGATTGGTCATCTTGAAAGCATTACTGACTACCTCTGCTTTTTGAGTGGACTTATATGCTCAACAGCAGTGGACCATAGTGGTTTTTGCTGCAAGTACAATTTTGCCTAGAGCTAGTAGTTTGAGTAGTTTAGTCCAGCTGTCAGTGTGTGATATTAACAGAGAAAACTTTGAAGTATTTGGCATAAATAGAAATGTGTACTTCCTGCCCCTCTTGCATGCAAATGACTGCTAAGTTGGACAATGTGCATGATTTCCACTGTAGCACTTTGTGAGGCAGTCCACCATGTTGATATAGCTATCAAAACGTTTCAGTGGTGGTCGTATTTGAAGGGCTTTTCTACAAGCAGTCACATCAGCCTACAGATGATAGCTCAATTCCTCTGCAAAATGTTTTTTAATCAAGCATTTCTGAGTCATTTTCTTGCATGAAAAATATCCACGAAGAATACTGTTTTAGTCAGAGGGATGTGCTGTACAACCCTCATGGCCTGGGCATTAAACCTTTTGACCCCTTCTTCTTTTCATATCACCTTGTTACTTTGATGGTAACAAGTAACAAATTCATAAATGAATACATTCTCAAAAATCACATCTCTATATTGGCTTTCAGGAGGAAATGGAGTCTTAATTCTTGCATAATATGCAAAGGGTCATTTTATTTGGCAATCATATTCATATAGAGCAAGGGAATAAGAAGGCCAAGTTAATTGTTTAAATTTCCTGTCTGACAGGAGCATGTGTCCTATCGGACAGGACAAGTAGCATCAAACTGAGGAACTCTACTCACATTCTCCTGACCCAACAACAACTTAGACATGCACTAGATGCCAGCCATGCTCATGGAATGACTTCTTATCACACTACAGTGTCAGAATCTGTCAACCATTTGGGACTTGCACGTTCAGTATTGTAGTAGTATGCATACACTTGTTTTATTTCATTCTTTTATTGTGATTACAAAAGTTCAAAGACTTGTTAGGCATGATTCAGTCAGAGATTTGATTTGTGAAGTCTTGTGATCAAATTTTCAAATGAACCATATACCCTGTAAATGTGAAAAGTGAAGATAAAGAACAAATATTACAATGATTCATAAAGTATACTGCGATACAGCTGTAACTTGTAAGTGATTAAGTAAAACAATTTGTCCACTTAGTACTAGTACTACTGTACTACTACTAGTAGCATGGTCACTTCGAAGTTCGGACACCTAAGCCTTAAAACACCCCAAAACTAAATCTTCTGGTATAAATCACCGGAAAATATACTTGATATAGTGGGAGAATTGTGTTATAGTACGATACACGGCCAAACTTTCTTTCCTGCAAACTGTTTTCACGTTGTATTCCAAGAAGATTCTTCGTGATTGTGGAACTGGTATTTCTTTGCTAGAGTATTGCGATGTTCGGACACGCAACCCACAGTGTGGTGCTGGTGATAAAATTGGTGGCGCAGTTGCTTTTTCAGTAATTATAACAGACTTCATAGATCTCCGTCATTTTATTGACTAATATGTAAGTAATTTCTTGCACACGGGCCATTTTGGAGAGAAAATAACTGTAGCTTCGTAATTTTGGGTGAAATTTGGCTCTTCCTGTAAGCTGTCATGGTAAAATCGTGTATTTCTTAGGGTGTCCGAACTTCGCAGTATGCCGAACTTCGCACTACTGACTATACTACTACCACTCGCCTAGTACGGCCCTTGTAATTGTATGTTGTATAGTCAGTATTGCGAAGTTCGGCATACTGCGAAGTTCGGACACCCTAAGAAATACACGATTTCACCATGAAAACCTACAGGAAGAGCCAAATTTCACCAAAAAGTACGAAGCTACAGTTATTTTCTCTCCAAAATCACCCGTG
Organism: Apostichopus japonicus; assembly: GCF_037975245.1. Classification (NCBI taxonomy): domain Eukaryota; kingdom Metazoa; phylum Echinodermata; class Holothuroidea; order Aspidochirotida; family Stichopodidae; genus Apostichopus; species Apostichopus japonicus. The sequence continues at coordinate 15,809,547 of NC_092571.1, forward strand.
TGCAAGAAATGACATATTTGTCAATAAAATGACGAAGATCTATGAAGTCTGTTATAATTACTGAAAGAGCAACTGCGCCACCAATTTTATCACCAACGCCACACTGTGGGTTGCGTGTCCGAACTTCGCAATACTCTAGCAAAGAAATACCAGTTCCACAATCACGAAGAATCTTCTTGGAAGACAACGTGAAAACAGTTTGCAGGAAAGAAAGTTTGGCCGTGTATCGTACTATAACACAATTCTCCCACCATATGATGTATATTTTCCGGTGATTTAGACCAGAAGATTTAGTTTTGGGGTGTTTTAAGTCTTAAGTGTCCGAACTTCGAAGTCACCATGCTACTACAGCCTAATTAAATTGATTCACTTACCCTTCACAAAGCTCACATTTGATTCACTCATAGCTGTCTTCTTACACCTGGTATCCAACGGATATTGAATTTGAAAGGCTTTTCACTTGAAATTTGGTACAACTTTAATTTCTTCTCGTAACTCGCTTTGCCGTACCCTGGAATATATGTACGTAGTCAAAATTGGAGAAATTAAATAAACATGCATGGTTTGCGTACAGCGGTATCATACGGAAGCATAGAAGTGACATATAAATTGACATTCTGATGAGATGCAAACAACTCGACAATATGACAAGAAGTTGAATAATGACGTTTTGACGATACAATCTTAACTGTAGAAAATTTGAAAATTTACGTATTTTCTCGATGCATCAATTCTTTTATGATGGCAAAAATCTGAAACACTTGACATTTTGACGACCTCATACCAAATCGTCAAAATGTCAAAACTTCGAAAATTGATGTTCTGTCGAGATGCATTTCGACAAAACGTCAATATTCAAGTGTTTGTTATTTGGATGAGTTGGTAATGGTCGACAAACTGTCAGCTGGCATATATTTGTTATTATGACGAATTGTTGCATCTCATCAAAACGTCAACTGACATGTCTTATCTACGCTTCCGTAGTATTGTGCAAAATGAATCCCTGGGCTAGGTTAGTTGCATTAGGTCATAGAAATTCAATTAATATGCATTAGGTACATTGTTGATTATTCAATACCAACGGTAGACAGTTATTGTTAAACAACCAGGATTTGCCGTTGTCAACACCTTTACGGTCCTGCCTGTGTCCTGAAGCTTTTGTGTCCTATGGACCAATCATCCAGTTTGGATACCCCTTCTTGGCTGTCGCCCCGCCCTCCAATCAAGCATGTATTTATTGTGATGGGAAAAACATTCGACGAAGTTTCCCGAGGCAAATAGTGCCTGTTTCATTCCGCTTGAACATTCGAAGAAAAAAGGGTTTTCTAGTACTCCAGGTAGGTTCTACTCCATGTGTTAAAACAAGTAGATTTCATTAATTGGGCAAGTTAGACCTTGACCTCAACTCATGTGCGGCTCATTTTACTCTGCTCAAGTTAGGCCTAGCCCAACAGCAACAGCCTATTACCTAACCATGTCAATTCTTAAGTTACGGTAAGCTGTAGAAGAAAAGGTAAGTGCTTGCACAAACTAAACAAACGTTAGGATAAATCAAGCTTGGAAATTACGAGATCGAATTTCAGCGTAAGTTTACCTCTCTGAATTCAGAAACGGCATATTCTGAGCATTGCATTCCATAGTTATGAGACAGGCCTTTATGTTTTTTGCGATGAGAGGTGGGACCTATTAATATATTACCTGAACGTTGGTTTAATAAGTGTGTCACCCTTGCTTATTTACCCGCTGTCCATTTAGCTGCAATTCGGCATATTTATTTGGCATCCTCGCTTAAATGGACATATACACCTGCTGTTATTTATTATATCATCGCTAAAAGGCATTGAAGACTCGCCCCAAACCGTGTGCTGCGCTCGGAAAAAGTTAACTTTCCGTTGCTTTTAAGTGAAGTTTTCTGCTTGTCGCTACAAAATGCAGACAGTAATGAAATGTGATACTTTCTTATCTTTAGCTGGACCTGAGATGTCCATCGTTGTATCGTTTGTACACTGTGCTGTGGGTATTGACCGCAGCTGTATGTACTGACTGTGCACTAAGCTTGCACGGTTTCGTGAAAACCCAAAACCGTTTTTTTCTGGCAAAAAAAACGAACTGGCTCAATAACCATATTTTTTTCACTGCTCCCGAATTTCATTGAAAATACCCAAATCTCTGACGGAGGTGTCGCGATCGCTAAGATGCATATTTTTTAAGGTTTACCAACAGCGGTCCAAGTCTAGTTTGTTAGCAGCATGGGCAGGATTACGGTGGGCAAGAGGGGGCATCAGCCCCCCCCACTTTTTCCCAGACCTTAGTTCACTTTTTTGTCGATTTTGCAGACAAATGTGCACAACCCTAATCGAAATTATTCCCCCACAACAGCTCTATCAAATAGGCCTACTGTATTTGTTTTGAATCCAAGTCGAATTTGTGATTAACATCGTAACATGTAGCATGCAGAATAACAGGAGCTGGAGCTAGCACATGGTTCGCAGCACAGGTTACGAATCCTGGAGCTAACACACTAGCGATTCAATTCTGCATGTGATGAATCCGCGGCATGTGCTATGTAGTGCTAGCTTCAGGAATTGATTTTCAACGTTGCTGCTCTACTGAATGCGCTGAATAACTAAATCCAGAGAAACGATTTTCGAAAGCCAGATAATTTTCATATTGGGTATATCAATAAATAAATTCAATACACTGACACATGACACACCCCCCCCCCCTGATAATCTGGCAATAGTTCATACATAATGCTGGTACTGCCAGGTAATAATTTCATTTTCAAAATCTCAGCCAGTACTATGAAATGTCCCGTAAATATTGCTCCATGTTGCACCTAGTTGCATTGTAAAATCCAAAAAGTCACCCCGCCTCGACTTCAGTGGCGACGGAACCGGTGGACTTGAGGGGCTTATCCCCATGAAAAAAGTGGGGGGGGGGGTAAAGGTATGTTCAGCCCCCAATATTTGCCAAGTGCTCCAAGAAGTGGGGACCGCGGGGAGAATTTCAAAGTGGGTGCTGAACATATTCTTGATCGGTCCAATGTGTGCGTATTTTCTGGGATCGATGGTGGTGTCTAACACTTCTGTTACACCTCATCGAAACTAAGTCAGATTACCGGCATTAGACATTTCTTTTTGCGCGAGTCTTCACAACCTTTAAATAGAGAAGGAGCACTAGTCTTACTTAATAGCTACCTGATCATTGGTTAAATATAAGCCTTGAACTGGTGCTTATTTATCCAAACATTAATTTTTAATATGAAAGCATAGTGCCCTTATTATGCTGACCAATGAGGGTAACAAACAGGGTATTAATACAGCAAAAAAGAAAAGAAAAGAAAATGCTAAGCAAAACGTTCATTCAATGCATCCTAACATGTTTGTGACAAGTTTGTGTTAATCTTATTAAGATTATTGCTACAATATAAAAGTGTTCTTGAACTAATGCTATCAATAATCAATGTTTGTTGACCAGATTGAACAAACTAATAACTGCTACACCAGCTTTTTGTATCAGACATATAAATGGCTATATACCCATTAAATTACATGTTGGCTTTGGTCCATTAGTAAGGCAGGGTTGGCTATCAATACTATGATATATCTAGACATTCCTGATCATGAACTATGTATACTTACGGAGCGTCTAGATTTTTCTCTTACACACCAGTGTCGCATGCATTGGTAAGTACCTATATAATTGGTTCGTTCATGGTTTTTAGTGTGTAAGTTAATGTCACCTTTGTATTTGATTTGTCCTCGTCTTTTCAAGTTATGCAGTTTTTGGTTCCTTGCTTTTTGCAAAGCAAGGAACCTATGCATTCAACTTGCAGGCATGTGTGTGTGTGTGTATGTGACGCTTGTGTACACAAACACACATAAAAAGGTTGACATTCTCAATGTACAAAAACAAAATGAAATATTATTGCTTATTCCATTCCCACCGCTAAAGCATCTAGTTCTCCAGCTGACAATTGCGACATCCACCATAAAACACTTCTCCCGTTTCCTTGAAATGAAACTTTTCGCCGTGGTTTGCTCTCCTCTCTCGTGCTCTGACAATCTACATATAGAATGACAGTGGTAGATTCTGTCTTGTCCTTTAATTTGTTTCATCGTGTAGCCAGCTAGTCGTCTCCAAGAATGATATCTGTTGTATTTTTCTTCATTGCTACCAATTTCCTGAATTGTCTTTGAAAGCGTTTCCCAATGACGAGAAGTCTTGAATGAAAATGAACGAATTCGGTGTCAGAGCAAATTTTTCGTATTCTTTTCTAGAGTTGCGCCTTACACAACCGGTACTTGGCTGTGTAAATTGGTCAATGCGTCGTCCCAAAACTTTTCTGTTATATATTGCGAGCGGCAACTATTTTCTTAAGACCAGGGTAAATTTAAATTCGGAAGATGTTTGCAAATATTCATCTCCATGAAGTTCATAATCCCCACAAGTCCCAAACATAGAGATATCCAAATACTTTTTCAAGGTAAGAACAAACTCTCTTCGTTCAATATTGTTTGGAACTAAGAGAGCAATGTGAACTCATCCACATTATTAATTTAGTCTTAATATTGGACCAATTCACATCTTCATCCTTCGGGGAATCAAATTTTTGGAACCACCCATATGGAATTGGGATCAGTGGCGGAGCTAGGGGTATTGGTCAAGGGGGGCGAGAATGGTCTGTAGGGGCGCTTTCGACATTATCTAAGCGGAGCGCCACCACAAGTTGGCACGGAGCGTACAGAAATTTTTGGAGTAAAGATACTTCCTAGATCGCAGGAAATGACCCTTTCCTGGCCTTGCTAATTTGCAGATAAACGAAGAATAAATAGGTGTCATCACAAACAAAATGTGACAAATGTGAATAGGTAGATGAGAGCGCAATAAAAAAGTAAATAATCGCAGTAAGTAAAAAGTGGTAAAAAGCTGAAAAGGGCACCAGCATTCCATTTGAGTCCGTCAGGGGGGGCCTCCGCCCCCCCTGACTGTATGGAAGCTCCGCCACTGGTTGGGATGTCTGATTCAGTGTGATAGATAAACGACAAATTATACGTCACCCCTCTCATGTCTCTGGGTGGCAATAATATTGTGTGTGTTCTGTATCGGACCACATTACAATTACACAGCGCTGCTCCCTTGTAAATATTCCTTACAAGCAAGGAACCATAGTGCTCTTGGGCTCATTGTTTTTGATAGGCTCATTCCTCTGTTGTTTTTGTTATGATAGTGTTTTCAGATTGAGTTGAAGTTCAATGTTGGTGGTATGTCATAGTTGTGTGACATGTGTGTGCAGCCTACAGTAGATGCCATTGAAATACATACAATGTTAATGAATGTGTCTTAAAATGTGAACAATATACTTAAAATTTTCAATTTTCAAAAATCACAGATTTTAACTCGTCATATTGTCATCGTCATCAGCATCATCATCTAAAATGAAGCTTAGTCCAAGAGAGATCGAAAGCCTCCTCCTCCATCAGGTTGGTTGTGTAGCTCAGAAACGGCTGGCGCGGGGAGTGAAGTTGAACCATCCAGAAGGCGTAGCTTTGATTGGTAGCCAGGTATGTACTCACATCTACATCAGTTTTGCCTCCTAGTTTTAGGCGTACATACTACATATATTGCTGAGATGTATCAATTTAAGAATTAACCCTCCTTGGCAACTTTACAGGTGACAGTACACATATACACTGATTTTGGATCCATCCCAAGAACTACAATGACCCGATAGAGACATTGCACTATATAGGAAGATTAATCGGTGCTGTGGCCGAGTGGATAAAGGCGGTGGCATTTGAAGCAATGAGGCTTAGCAATCGGGAGGTTCGGGGTTCGATTCCCGGCCGGGTCATAGTAAGGTGGGTTTTTCATCCAAGAGCAATCTACGGTTTTCCCATCTGAAATGACTTTCTAAATTGAAAAGATTCCAAATTTCAGTGAAAATGTTGAATTGGAAGCCACCCGAAGTGTAAGTTGTAATCCATAAGCCCTTGATGGTTTCTCCCACATTTGTGGTCGCTTTAAGCGTCGTAAAAATAACTGCTGATTATTATCACCTGCAAAACCAAATTTGTGTGTTTCAAAGTTTTAAGGTTTTCTCTTATCTTGTAACCACAAGTTGTCTCTCAAACCAATGGAGAAAGTGAACCTTGAACCTTAATAGACAATGAGGAGCAAAGCCACTTGGCTCCATGATTCCTGATCCTCCATCACCCCCTCCCCCCCTTCCTTCTCATGACCACCCCCTATGTGCCAAAAAATCATCTTCATCCTGCACACCAGGATTTGTACCTTAATCTTGCAATAGTTTTGTTGATCATAGTAGGCATAAGTCACATGTGAAGTATTTAAAGCAAACATGATCCTTTCATTTTTTCTATGCAATAAAAAGTCACATTGTACGGTCATTCCAACACTGTCAGTCGAACCATGTTGATGCCATGAATGAACTGAAAACTACATTTTAAAACCTCAAAATCATTAAACCATTTAAAGTTGGCTGAATTAATTCATCACTGTCAAAATTTCAGGGGCGGCGATCTGTTTCAAATATTGGGGGGACATGCAGGCAAATTACTATCAAAGCGGAGCGCCACCATTGGTTGGCGCGCAGCGTACAAAAAAAAATTCTGGTTTTGATAGCCCCCAGATCACCGGAAATGGCACTTCTCGGGCTTGAAACTGACCAACCAGATGTACACTTTTGCCTGAGAACCAAGCTTTTCCTAATAGTTTTTTTTTTCATTCATAACCTTTTTTTCAAGATTGTCACCAGTCACACATCATGTTCTACCTCATTGCATCTCCTGTGGATCATTGCTTTTGTAGGTAATTCTACGTAACTCCCCACAATACCCGTCAGCCCCACTTTTCAAGGTTTTAAGCCCATTATTTGTTCAGAATTTGAATAATAAATTCACTTCAAAACATACCCATAATGTTGCATAATATTTCATCTATGGACAACCAATATAGAAAAACCCCCCTCAACCCCTAACAGACCGGTCAAAATTGCACGAGTAGAGGGAAGTATGATGAAGAATGTTGGTCAAGGAATTTTCGAAAATTCACACACAGTTAAATTATTGGTGTACAAATATTAAAACCTCTTATAACGGCTACTATAAAACTTCGATATCATAGAAAATACCCAAAAAAAATGTGCTCGAGGGAGAGGGCGGTCTCCACCCTTCATCCCCCTCCCTTGGCTACGCACCTGCGGTTAGAAATCTTGTAGGAAACAGGCCAAATGGAAACCCAGTGAACCCATATCGATGTGGATCATATATATGATTGTACGTACTTACACAAGATGCAAACCAAATTTCATTACGGATGCGGTCCGTCTAGCTATTCATTTCGAAAAAAAAGTAAAAACTACTTTCGGTCATATGTAGTAACAAATTGAGACACGGTTAGACAGCCGCCTTGCGAGGAATTTGGGAGGGGCAAAGCTTGTACCCAGACTTTCTAAGCATAGCGCCACCATTAGTTGGCGCGAAGCGCCAAAAAAAATTTGGCAGAAAATGCCTCCCAGATTGCTGGAAATGGCACTTCCCAGGCCTTGTAAGTTGCATCTAAGCATTTTCTATTTTGAAATTACTAGCGATATCATAAAAAAATACAAAACATATGCTTAAAAAAATTATGCCACCAAATATTGGGGGGGATATTTGATACTATATCCCCCCCACCTAAAATATTGGGGGGGACATGTCCCCCCCATGATCGCCGCCCATGCAAAATTTATATAATTAATGTAAGAGCAGTAGTTTGTCATTTCAATTTTCTGTATATTTTGCTTGCAGTTAAACACTGCATGCATTGTCTAAATAAACTGATGGTGTGAGACATTACTGGATTCATTTTGCCCTAAAACAGTTTTGTGGGCTATCCAGTCATGTTGCAAACACTCCGATGACAGGTAAATAGCTTGTAGAAGTTATTATTTAATTAAAAAAATGGCATTTCTTTTGCTGGCATTTTTTTAAATCTTCCCCTCCTTGTTACTTCACTCCTTGTTCCCTGTCATATCTATCTATACTTTTTTTTTCAAAATTACTTTCAATATTCTTTACTTTGTACTGACCATAGATATATAAACATACTACATACAAGTTGACTTTATTTGTTCTGACCCTTTTTAGATTCAGGAGTTTATTCGTGATGGGAAGAAAGATTTGAGTGAAATCATGAACTTGGGAAGGACTACATGTTAGGTATGATAACCATCTCTATTTTATTGTAAAGTTTATCCATAAAAAAAAAAAAATTGAGAGTATTGATATGAATATTCACTCATCACATGAAATTTATAATTAAACATCTATTAGGGAAGAAAAATTAATCTTAGTTTATCCTCCGTTATAGAGCTCAATTGATATAAAATATGATTGTAATAAAAAGTCATAAATGAATTAGCTTAATAGCTCTTGTCGGACCCGCTTGATTGACAAAGTGATTAACTCCTTCCTCTCTGAAGGTCTCTTACTACTGCTAGTCACACCCTCAAAGATTGCCTACTTCTACTGTACTTAATTTCCCAGTAAAACTCATTAAAGGCATTGAAGACCCGCCCCAAACTGCGTGCCACCCTGTGAAAAGTTAACTTTCTGTTGCTTGCAAGTGAAGTTTTTTTCTTATTGCTACAAAATGCAGACAGTAATGAAACATAATACCTTGTTAGCTGGACCTGAGATGTCCACGCTGCTATGTTCACTGTGCTGTGGGTATTGACCTTAGCTGTATGTATTGACTGTACACTTATGTCTAATTATTGACTGTCTAATTATTGACGGTAGCAAGCTGTACGTGTATTTTCTGGGATCGATGGTGTCTAAGACTTCTGTTACACCTCATTCGAAACTTGGTCAGATTACCAGCATGAGATGTTTCTTTGTGCCCTGTTTGTGTGCTAGTCTTCACACCCTTTAACATTCCAACCTCTAACCCATGGCTGGAAGGAACCCTCATCTCGCTTTACCCTCATGACCCCACCTGTCAGGGTTCAGTACACACCTGTAGCACTACTCCAGCTATACCCTCACGATAAGCCCCAAGTGGAATATATCTATACACCAATTCCTACACACAAACTGGTTCACTTTTAAAGACTAAAACTGTAAACTGTATAAGAGTCTCTTGCCCGGAGGCCTGCAAAGGGGTAACAAAAAATTATTGGAAGATTATACTTTACTTTATTTATTTTTTAAGATTTTATAAAATAACTCCACCTGTCCAGTAGTAAAAAGTGAAATGAGTGCAGACTTCACCCTGGCATGCATGTGAATTTCTGAATGATTAATGTATGGAGTTTTTGTCCAGGGAAGTTTTTGTGGTCAAATAACTTTTTAATGGATGATTATCCTTTATATCATACTGTAGCTTTGGAAGAGCTTACAACCTGTAGATGAAATATGAGGGAACTTTTGTGGGTGTGTGTTGAGTGTGTGTGTGTTGCTGAAAAGGAATATTAAAAGAGATATTAGGTACTGTCTAACAGCAAGTTTGCCCCAGTTGTTACGATTCATCCAGGGTATGTGAATTGAAAGAGAAGATAGTATGGTAGGAAAATAATGAAATATAAGTTACCGTGATTAATTGGCTTCTATCTAATCCGAAACTTTTTTTTCTTGTTCTTATTTTGTTGTTGAAGTTTTCTTAACCTTTCTTTAAAGGCTGTATAATCTGTGGTGTTGATATCGTCTGATCACCACAAAATACCAACATGGTGAAATTTAAACTTCCCAGTTGGTGAAAGATATTTGAACAGCTGGTGGTACTTGTAATGCAATGTCCTGGTATCAGGGTATTACAAAGTTCATAATTCAATGAGGAACCAATTCCTTGTCAATAAGAAGCATTAATTGCCTACAACAGTGTTATCTAGCCCCCGCCCCCCCAAAAAAAAAACAAACAATAATAAGACCAGATTTCTTCTGCCAAATTTCAGCAGAATTTGCTTAACTGCCATCGAAAAGGCTAAATCCAGAAATTGTTTTTGAAATGTAAACTTTATAGGATTATACTCCAAGCAAGGTGTTAATACTTTCATTTAACTTCCATGTTTTGAGTTAATGCTCATGTCCTTGAAGTGTATAAATAATATGAATAAAGTGAAACTGAAGTTAACAGGTGTGATGTCATGCATGCACAGCGACGAGAATTATGATACATACATTCAAATCATGGCATGTTTCCCTTCAATGATAAATACCACAAGCGTCCCTAGGTAAGTATCATCGCTCGTAAATCCCAAAACCAGTAAGTATTGGGGATTTCAAAATTCTTCTGGTTTAGGCTCTGTTTGGTTTTACAGCTCTTGAATCAATCTTGTACCATTCTTCGTCAAGGGCTGCCTGCTTGCTAAGTACACACTTGCGGTGTTGTACTGAACTTAATTAGCATTATACATCAACTCCACACACAAAGTATTGGGCATAGACTTGCCACGTTTTGCCGAATTAGTGTCTCCCTTCTGCAGTGGCGTACCTACAATGGTTGGCACCCGGGCAGATCCATCTGTTGTCACCCTGCTTAGGGGATACTGTCCTGGGCGAGGGGGTTATTCCATTCCCTTTGAGAAAGTTTTCGTTTTAAAGTAAATTCTCTTTCATGTCACAGGCCATGGGGCGTGTCGGAGAAGTCATTACTCGCACATGGCAAATGGCAGACAAAATGAAGCTTCTTCGCGGACGTCTTGCTGATGAAAAGGTGCACAGTTTTTTTTTAAATCTTTTATCCTGTCTTCTTCTTGTTTCTTCCATTTAACCAAGCCGTGATTTTGTTTTAGTACAGGTAATAAAAATATCAGACATATAGTCATGAAATGTCATGAAAAGACTGTTTAGTCATTTTCCTTCGTTTTCTTAACAGGGAGAAAATGACAACTTGAGAGCAAGACGATATGTAGCGAAATACACCATCAACCCTGCGATTGCACATGGTATGAGCCACGTGATTGGTTCTGTTAAGGTAATTAGCGATTGCACATGGTATGAGCCACGTGATTGGTTCTGTTAAGGTAATTAGCGATTGCACATGGTATGAGCCACGTGATTGGTTCTGTTAAGGTAATAGAGATTGCACATGGTATGAGCCACGTGATTGGTTCTGTTAAGGTAATTAGCGAATGCACATGGTATGAGCCACGTGATTGGTTCTGTTAAGGTAATTAGCGATTGCACATGGTATGAGCCACGTGATTGGTTCTGTTAAGGTAATAGAGATTGCACATGGTATGAGCCACGTGATTGGTTCTGTTAAGGTAATTAGCGAATGCACATGGTATGAGCCACGTGATTGGTTCTGTTAAGGTAATTAGCGATTGCACATGGTATGAGCCACGTGATTGGTTCTGTTAAGGTAATTAGCGATTGCACATGGTATGAGCCACGTGATTGGTTCTGTTAAGGTAATTAGCGATTGCACATGGTATGAGCCACATGATTGGTTCTGTTAAGGTAATTAGCGAATGCACATGGTATGAGCCACGTGATTGGTTCTGTTAAGGTAATTAGGGATTGCACATGGTATGAGCCACGTGATTGGTTCTGTTAAGGTAATTAGCGAATGCACATGGTATGAGCCACGTGATTGGTTCTGTTAAGGTACTTAGCAATTGCACATGGTATGAGCCACGTGATTGGCTCTGTTAAGGTAATTAGCGATTGCACATGGTATGAGCCACGTGATTGGTTCTGTTAAGGTAATTAGCAATTGCACATGGTATGAGCCACGTGATTGGTTCTGCTAAGGTAATTAGAATATTCAAACTCGTATCATATTACAAACATGAGAAAGTCGATGATTCCAATGCTCATCGCATTCAATTGTAATCATAATTTATAAAAGCTAAGCTTTGTTACCAAAATTATTTCTTTTAAAATTTTGGGAATTTATCGTCATACTGCGAACGTTAATTAGTAATTACTCGGGAATTAATTTCGCCACTGACAAAGTTGTGGCCAAATATGTTTTTGAAATTATTAGTAATACTATTACACATCCGATCACAATGGAGGAAAAAATTATAAGAAATGGTTGTTTTTCACGAGTTTAATTTACATTTGGGAAATGTGATCATATTTGCGGTAAATGTGCCATCCTGTAATATCATGGGATGGGACTCGCAGTAGTATCAGGTGCAGGGTACGGTACATGCATCTTATCCTGGAGCAGGGAGAGAATGATATTATGGGATACCGTTTAAAGTGTTGTTATTGGTGGAATCAAGCACACCCCTTAAAGGGTGTGAAGACTCGCGCAAAAAGACATCTAATGCCGGTAATATGACCTAGTTTCGAATAGGTGTAACAGAAGTGTTCGACACCACCATCAATCCCAGGAAATACACACACAGCTTGCTACCGTCGGTAATTAGACACTAGTGTACAGTTATTACATACAGCTGCGGTCAATACCCACAGCACAGTGTACAAACGATACAGCAATGGACATCTCAGGTCCAGCTAAAGATAACAAGGTATCATGTTTTATTACTGTCTGCATTTTGTAGCGACAAACAAAACGTCACTCGCAAGCAACAGAAAGTTAACTTTTTCAGATGGCCGCACGCGGTTTGGGGCGAGTCTTCAATGCCTTTAACTTTATTACTATTAAAAGGAAGCCAAAATTTTTAAATAAGATCCAAAAACCTGGCATCTAGAAATGCACATCAGGTGTCTGAAATATCATCGTTCTGGAAGGTTTAAATATAGGCCATGTTGAAAAAAAAAAAATGCCTATCATATTTCTGTCTTCTCTCAATAGGTTGGAAAGCTTGCGGATTTGGTTCTGTGGAGTTCTGCTTTCTTTGGAGCCAAGCCTGAGATTATTGTCAAGGGTGGACAGATAGCTTGGGCTCAGATTGGGTAAATCTATTATATTAAATTTATTGAATGTTTATTTGACATATTTTTGTCATTTCTGCTATTACAGAGACATTGTTTCTTAAATTGTTTTTTTTTTGTTTACACTCTTTCATCCATCATTTATTTTTTACACACCTTCGCCCATCCATTCTTCTATTTATTTATTTTACACACCTTCGTTCATCCATTCTTTCATTAATTTATTTTACACACCTTCGTCCATCCATTCTTTCATTAATTTATTTTACACACCTTCTTCGTCGATCCATTCTTTCATTAATTTATTTTACACACCTTCTTCGTCCATCCATTCTTTCATTAATTTATTTTACACACCTTCTTCGTCCATCCATTCTTCCATTAATTTATTTTACACACCTTCTTCGTCCATCCATTCTTTCATTATTTATTTTACACACCTTCGTCCATCCATTCTTTCATTAATTTATTTTACACACCTTCTTCGTCCATCCATTCTTTCATTAATTTATTTTACACACCTTCTTCGTCCATCCATTCTTCCATTAATTTATTTTACACACCTTCTTCGTCCATCCATTCTTCCATTAATTTATTTTACACACCTTCTTCGTCCATCCATTCTTCCATTAATTTATTTTACACACCTTCTTCGTCCATCCATTCTTTCATTAATTTATTTTACACACCTTCGTCCATCCATTCTTTCATTAATTTATTGTACACACCTTCTTCATCCATCCATTCTTTCATTAATTTATTTTACACACCTTCGTCCATCCATTCTTTCATTAATTTATTTTACACACCTTCTTCGTCCATCCATTCTTCCATTAATTTATTTTACACACCTTCTTCGTCCATCCATTCTTCCATTAATTTATTTTACACACCTTCGTCCATCCATTCTTCCATTAATTTATTTTACACACCTTCGTCCATCCATTCTTTCATTATTTATTTTACACACCTTCTTCGTCCATCCATTCTTTCATTAATTTATTTTACACACCTTCTTCGTCCATCCATTCTTTCATTAATTTATTTTACACACCTTCGTCCATCCATTCTTCCATTAATTTATTTTACACACCTTCGTCCATCCATTCTTTCATTAATTTATTTTACACACCTTCTTCGTCCATCCATTCTTCCATTAATTTATTTTACACACCTACTTCGTCCATCCATTCTTCCATTTGTTTATTTTTTTACACACCTTCATCCATCCATTCTTCCATTTTTTAAAATTTTTTTACACACCTTCTTCATCCATCCATTCTCCCATTCATTTTTTTTTGGACACTCCTTTGTCCATCCATTCTGCCATTTATTGTTGGTCAACAGTCTAGTAACGTATAAGTTGGAGGAGTATGTGAATTGTTACGGAGGTTCTTGTTCGGTAACCCTCTCCATCAGCTCAAGTCTTTGTTGGAAACGTCAAAGTTGACCCCAGCTCCCTCCTTCCTTCCCCGACAAAATTTATATATATTGAAAGTTGTTGATCACAAAGTGATCATTTTTTCCCCTCGTTATTTTTCTTCCTCCAGGTATGCCCAATGCCTCGATTCCGACTCCTGAACCAATCAAGACCCGTAAGATGTTTGGTGCCTATGGAAAGGCTGTCGGGGAGAACTCTGTCATCTTCGTCTCAAAAGCTGCCGGTGAAGGTATCAAGGCCAAGTACGGGATCAACAAGAGGGCCGTACCGGTGAAAAAGTAAGATAGACATGATTAAGGTAAAAAACTCCCATTAAAAGCCCCATTGACTTACACACTAAATCACAAAAGTAATGTGGTCTCTAAGTCTAGATAGAAGTTCTCACTAACTAATCGCTACCCATCACCGGATAGCTGACAAGTTGGCCTTTCATGGCACCATCAATTTTCTGTATCATGACCATGTTGATTTTTTGCTATCCGAGCCGGAAGTTTTTGTCACTTGTAAACAATCCTCTTCACTCAGTGGTAAACAATATTCCTACGCTGTTCTTGGGAGGCCTAGAGAGGTCTCACCACATATAATTCCATTCATGCACTTCAACATACAAGCCAAAAAAAGTAGATCATGATTGATAACAGGTCACAAAAGATGTTCTCCTGCTGCTTTTTGGCACTGAAGGAGAACAATCGAGCAGATGGATATAGACTCTAATAGGAGTATGCCACCTTAAGCACCTTAGGAGAGCTTGTCAGAATAAGCAACTTAACCAATAGAAAAAAAATGGAACAGAAATGCTGTGACACTTTCTCTTAGAAAATCTGTGATATCACGCCATAGCAAGAAAGAATCGATGGGGTTTTAAATACTACCTAGCAGCATCATGGAGCGAGCAGCTTGTTTGTAACCTGTTGCAGTATGTGAGAGAAACTATCAATGACAAAATTGTTTGTTTGATAAAATGAGGGCAGTATTTGTAAATTCAAATTGATGGTCGGGTACTTTGTAACTATGTGACTATTCATCAATTTGTTGAATCATAAATGGTAATTAAGTTTTGCAGTCGACCGCTACGACTACCTCTTGATTACAGCCTATGTATATCTTTTCGTTTTCTTTCATCTTGATCATTCAGTTGCAGAAGCCTCTCCAAGCGTGACATGGTGTTGAATGCCTTTTTGCCTGAAATAACTGGTAACATTTATGTATTCATGTTAAGTAAAATACACAATGTCACATGCGATAATGTTCATATCATAGAATAGCTCGTTATCTTGAGACTCCTTAGCAACGGTTTTAAGAGAAAGTGGGTTATGCTATCATGTGTTGCCCTGGTCTTTAGTGGTACTGGGGTTTGTTCCTGAGCTTCTTCCACCCACCCTTAAATCTTCCACTTGACAAGGAATGAAAATCTTCTGCTTCACAATGCCATGTTCCCACCTGAGAACGTACAATGCATAAACCCATACAGTACTACCAAATTCTATAAACAAGTACAGCACAATTTGTTATCGCAACTACGAAGCACCCTGTGACAGGTTTTTTTGTTTTGTCCGATGCTTATTTTACATTATGACATAATATGCATGTATGTACCATGGCAAAGTTTCAAACACAGCTGTGTAGGAAACTTTACTATCCAACCTGATATGTGATATCAGCTTCAATAGTCCAAGTTGGGTCGGTCCCCAGTGGGGGGCGGAAGAGGGGGGCAACCTCCTCCCCACATTGTCGTACTGATGTTGTTGCTAGTACCTCACACAAGATCATATTATCAAAATGCCAAACAGGTTTGGCATTGTGGATAATCCCCATCTCTGTGTGGTTCTCTCCAACAGTTAACGCAGAAAATTACGAAGTTCACATCGAAAAGGATGGGAAACGAGAGCTGTTGACCTGCCAGCTAACCGACTCTCTCTTACCCAACGATACTTTCTTTTCTAATTGATTGAAGGTGGTCGTACCCTCCAAGTCTTTGCATACGACCAACAGAATTCACGAGTCCTTCCTGGTACCTTCTCTTTACTTACTGCCTTAAGGCCAAAATCTGTAATTTTAGTCGATTTCTTCTACTGTTGAGGTAAGGTTGTTTGGTACTGAACTTCTTTGATAGATAGAGATAGATGACTTATTCAGCCACATGCATAAAAATACAATGGAAATTGTTCAAACACAAGAGCTCTTAAACAGACATGAAATTGAAACGCATAACGATGAAACACATATAAAAAGTGATATTGCATGAGTAATAAATACCGGTAGGCTATCGACAATGGTATAAAAACATTTTGATAAAAGTGACGATGTAAAAAAGTACTCTTCTAAAAAAGTACTCTTCTGGAATGAGTTTGGAGGCCAGGGAGAGGGGGGGGGGTGGAACCATGCATTTTATTTTATTCAGGGTATACCACACTCAAGGTTGTCAAATTTTTATATTTGTCTTTCTATTTAGAGCTGATATTTGTATTGCAGCTGCTAAAGGTAAATGTTTTCAATGGTGTAAAGTTATAGAATTATTATTGCTTTGTTTTTGCCACTTGTTTTATTTGGGGGGTGGGGGGGTGCATCAACCCTTCTATGGTCGATGCCCCTCTATATCAGATTGTGTGACACATGGGGTTTCATGACCATCTTCCTAACCTGTAGTTTTATATCTATTCTTAAAAATCCTGTCACTTATAAATCAGGATTTGATCTTCTTTGGCATCTGATCAGTAGCTTTTGAAAGCCAAGCTCCAGCAATTAATTGCTTCCCAAAGTTCAAATATGATCGCAGATCACAAAAAAAGTTCCCATCGAACACATAATTCAGCAATGAGTCCCAAATGAAATTTAATTATGAAGACTGGAGGTCTTAAACTCTTTGTGGATATAAAATATCTATAAACCAGAAAGATATCTATAAACCAGAGTCGAAAGGAAAATTAGCTATATACTTAGTGATATACACACTGATCATTTACATATATTATGAATATTTACATTCATATCCTATTCATATTCATATAATCTTACCATACTTTATCATGCAATTATTCACATTTTCTGCAAAATGTTTATATAGTGGCAATGTTCTTGTTTATGAAGGAACTGCATTCTCTTAACCTTGGAAGTGGCTTTTCTTACAGGTTCATCGTAATAATTAAAGCTAACTTTGGTAATAAGTTACATTTATTTATCTGTGTATACTCCAGCCATATAAGTTCTTTTCTCTTCTCTTCTCTTTTGGTGTCCAGGCCACAAACTTCAGATATTTGTATCAACTTAGGGTAACGGTTTTACTTGAAATTTTGTTTTTCTTTCTTCCTTTTCTTTGTTATGTCAGATGGCATCACCAGTTGCTTTCTTCTGTATGTTATCATTTCAAGATATTATAAGATGTAAGCTTACGAGGAACAATAGAAAACATAAAAACATTTATGAAGAACAAAGGTTTGAGACTGCTTTGTTCTTCATAAATGTTTTCCGGTTTTGTATTGTTCCTCGGAAGTTGAATGCTAAGCGATAGAAGCGATAAAAGAGGGCGCTCGACACATCTTGCCAGTGATACGTGATTTCAAAGCAGTTAAAGCAAACCTTTGTTATTCATAAATGTTTTGATGCAAGAATCGAAAGTCTCGATTTTGGATCAAAGATTGAAAAAATCATAAGGCTATATATATGTATATATTGACTTACAAAATTTGGGGGATAAAGGTCTAACTTCTCAGATTTTGTCAAGATGATTTTAATGGCCATCCAGGGTCCCATGGGAGGATTTAGCACAAATTGAAAGTGGAGTTCTATCAAATTTTAGGCCTTAAAAAGCCTTATAAATATGCTAACATATTTCTCTCTCATTTTCTCTCTCAATATATTTCTCTCTCATTATTTCTCTCTCATTATTGTGTTGCACTGCCTATTACATTTAACATGAAGGGACTTCTGTGATTAAATTGCTAAGAGGTGGGTAAGGGGAGGGAGTGGGTTGGTTAGTGCATTTTCATTTCCACAACAGTTGAAGATGTCATTACCCAACGGTGTTGGTACAATATAACCAAGTTTCTTTACCGAAGATGGCCAAAGGTCTTTTATGGTCACTGATAGTCAATTTTTTGAAGACCTTGTAAAAGGCTAATAGCAATAACTCCAAAGGTACTTGAATGTACCTTATTAAGAACCTTGCATGCAGTTTCATTCAAATTTTGCATTTGGCAAGGAGCCTCTTGGCTTTATGGTGTTTATAAGAGTTAATCATGTAGCAAGAACCATCCACGTTTTTTACTTTTTTGTTCTATTGTAGTCAAGTTCGGGAAATATACCGTTATTGGAAGCAAATATTGCGTAGGGTTGAAGTATAGTCACAGTTGGTGCGAAAACGTTTCTGTAAAATAACAAATATACGTATATCCACTATAATCACTAGTATACACTTCTTTTTTTTGTTCGTGCATGTCAAATCTCCTTAAGAACCTAACCATCAACTATGGAAGAAGTTTTACCCCAATCTGGGCAGCACAACAAACCTGTACAAACAGAAATTTAAAAAAAATGCTGTTTGGAGCTCAAATCAAAACAATGCAAATAATGGCAAAACAACTAAAAGTTATAATTTTTTTTAATTATTCTTTATTTATCATCTGATATCAAAACAAGAAATTTACATCACAGCTCTTTTTCTGCCTTGTTTTTTTTCACCAAAAAATAGAAAAAAGGTAAACTGCGTAGAAGTAGGCTTCTCTTATGTACAACTATATAACAACACTGTACACAGGTATGTGGAGTAGAACTAACATTCCATACAGGAAAAAAAAAGGTGATTTTGCTGGTATAATTACAAAAAAAAAAATTTAAACAATGTTTTATTTTTTTTAATGGAAAAACAATATCTCCTGTTTTGCAATACACACCTAACAAAGTTGATAAAGATATATTTATATGGTCATATGTCTTTAAGTAACATGTAAAGCTAATATACATAAACGCACTGGTTATTTACACCCAGAAAGGAAAAAAACATAGTATGCATGATGCAACCCTAAGAAATATCAAATGAATTCCACAAAAATTGACACAAATCAAATGAAACTTGTGAAAAGGTTCGACTTGGCAAACACAATCCATTAACCAAAAAAAAAAAAAAAAGATAGAAAATGTAAATTTAAAATTCCTCTGCCGAAATTCTGATATTAAAAAAATGGAAGGGGATATGTTGTTGACGTTTTGACAAGATTCAATTTACGGGGACATCTTGCGTATTCCACCAAGTTTACATATCCCGTTATTGATGATACCACCCATGACGTTTCATGTGATAGTGCCCTGATAACTAAATTTAGTTTATATGGACTTGGAATTCCTTCAAAACTTTCTCTACAACACATCAGGAAGTGTGGTTAATACATCTTCTGTATACAGAATCCAAAATATCGGAAAATAGCGAATACTTGCAATCACGTCTCCATATGAACCATGATTCTTTTATATAGTCTTTAACAAAGAGAATTCATTGAAAATGCTGTCAGTAAAAGATATGAAAGTGTGAGGTTTTAATTTAACAAGAGGTATTACATAATATAGTTTGCAATGATCTCTCAATGAGAAATAGAACTTGGGCCACTCAAGAATTACTCTGGTCTTTCTTTTTTTTCTCCTCCTTGAAGTAAATATTTACAATCTTTATACAGAGTGAGTACTTTCCACAAGTTTGGTTCTTATTTACAAGAAATGCAGCTGCAACTAAAGTCTTTTTTCTTTTATCTTTTTTATAAGTTGTAGCTTTTAAAAAAAAAAAAAAAAATTGATAAAACCCCCATTTGGAACTATACAACAGATTTCAATCCAACTGGAGACCAAATTCCTGGTCAGATTATAAGGATACGATAACGGTAATAAATGTTGACGTCACAAAACAGATAAACACGGTCATACTAAATCACACACTTCCTTAAAAAATGGTATTTAAAAAAAAAAAAAAAAAAAAAACGTAAGAGTTTCTTCTCTTTCTCTTTCCTCACAATCATAATACTTCTGTCTTTAAAAAAAATTTAAAAAAAAAAAAAAAAACGGAAAAAATTATATTCACATAAAGGCAGTGATCATTATGCTTGTTGTAAATTGTTTTTTTTTTTTTTTTCCTTGACTTTTTTTGCAACATTTTTTTTCCACCAAAAAAAAAAGAAAGGGGATGTTTGGGCTGAAACAAAATGATTAAAAACTATAACAGGATTATTTTTAACTGATCCACAAAAGAGCAAACAAAATTTAGGACAAGACAAGAACAATTTGAGAATTGAGAATATCTTGGGGTGTGTGAAATATGATAGTAGGC
Source organism: Apostichopus japonicus (assembly GCF_037975245.1). Classification (NCBI taxonomy): domain Eukaryota; kingdom Metazoa; phylum Echinodermata; class Holothuroidea; order Aspidochirotida; family Stichopodidae; genus Apostichopus; species Apostichopus japonicus. The sequence goes on from NC_092571.1 coordinate 15,830,155, forward strand.
AGGTAGTAGTCTAAAGAGTAAAAAGCAGTATTAAAAATCTGCCTAAAACAATTTGGAAATGTTTTGCTACATTTAGGATTAGTTAAAACCGGTAAAACATGCATTTATAGCATTTAAACCATGGTAAAATATGCATGTATAGCACTTAAACCATGGTAAAATAAGTGAGACCATGGTAGATACTTCTGGTAGAACATACAAGGATGGGAAGTCATATGACATGTTTCATTTTCCTTGAAGGGTGGGGAGGGGAAGGGGGTGGTTGGGGTCCTTAAAACTGTCCAAACAACCCTTAATCAATCTATTTACCATAACATCCAGAGCCAGAAAATATGTGTGTCAGGAGCAGAGGAGAAAAACCACAGAACTTTAGAATATCTTAGTTTATCATTTACACAAATGTCTGTATTTTCATCGTAGATTCTGTTGTGGTTCCGATGCTTTGGAATCACTCGGACCTGTGCAGTCAAGTTGGTGTATGTGTACTGTATATGTGTGTGTGTGTGTGTATATGTGTGTGCATGTGAGGCCCTAGTTTGTAATCATGGTATCATCAGAAGGAAATATGTGATTGGTGTCATACTTGGTATATATGTTGGAAATGGTCAGTAGATGAACCCTATTGTATTTGGAGGGGCTATCATGCATATTTATGAGTGGGCAGGGCTTAACCTTATGATTATTAATGAGTGGGCAGGACTTTTGCTTAATTCATGAAACATCAATATCTCCACCAGGAAACGTCCGATTTTTCTTTACACTTGGCACGAAGATATCATTATACATACCAAACATGCTTAGGTCATTTAATTATTTTAATTTTAATTAAAGGTACATCGATTTCATTATTGGCTTGTCGTAGCTGGTCCCTCAAATGCAATACAGAAGCAACAAATAATATCAATAATAATAATAATAAGACAAGTAAAAAGTATTCGACCGGGAAAAAAAACACTACGCTGGACGGAGTAAGAGGAGAGTGTCGAGACAACTGAACCTCGAGTGCACAAGAAAAAAAATAGGTTACATTCTGTACAAAGATATTAACTAACTGCATTAAAACAAAACAAAACAGCCAAAAAACAACAACATGTTACAGAAATACACAGTGGATAAAATCCCTGAAATTTGACGCGACCAATCACGCACGACACACACAAGGGAAAAGGGGGGGGGGAGACATTTTAGAAGCAAAAAATTTCAGAGATTTCATCCCAATAACATTAATAACTATTACAATTTTTTAAAGGGAATTATAAGAACTATAATACTGATAATAGCCATCTCTTTACAGGCAAAAGCAATAAAGGATTGATTCAAAACACCTTTAAACTATTTTCTAGATCCCCCTCTAGAGAGATAACAATTAATCTTCTCTATCCTCTACTCTCGGACAAGGTTACATATTGGATCACTAAGTCATCAACTATCCTTGGGGTAAACACAGCCCAATCAGTAACAATACAAAGATTCCCAATTTCTCACCGCGTAAAATGCCTGACTTGAAACAATTTCCGATTATTTTGAGAGCATTCCTATCTGTGTTGTAGCTGTATCTGTGTGGTTCTCAGAGTGCCTAAATGATTTCTACATGTATGAACTGAAGGGGAGGAACTTGAAATGCTGGTTAAACTATAAACATGCAGTTGTTGAAGACTTGTAACAGCATTATTTGCTGCTTTCAGAGCCACTTTTAATAATTTAGATGCAAAGTCTACGATAAATAAAAGCATTATCATCACCAATAATCTCTACATATCACTCAGAAACATTCATACATTATCAATCTCACAGGGGCCCAGTAAGGCCAAGTTTCAAATGCTAACACCACTCTGTACTGTCCACCCATGTCATGCTTCAAAACACTCGTACTGACAGTATGAACAGTTCCTAACCTTTGACTGATTCTAATGTTAAAACCACCCTATAGTGTCCTGTCATAACATACTGACAGTATGAACGGTTGGTTCTTAACATTTATCTGATTCTAATGGTAGTACCACTCCATACTGTCTTCACTTAAAATGCTTCAAACCGCTCGTACTGACAGTATGAACAGTTCCTAACATTTATCTGAAAGCATACTGGCTCAAACAGTCATTAACGAGTGCGTTGTAGGGTGATGTGACCTAAATAACCAAAAATTGTCCCACCTGGGGGCAACAGGTAAAGCCAATGACTAAATCTTACACTTAAAATACCACTGAGAAAAGAATGTAAATTCCTCATTGATTTTACATGTTAAAGCCAATAATCACCCCAGTTGGAACTGTTTGTACTGTCAATAAGAGTGCTTTGAAGCATGATATGGGTGGACAGTATAGAGTGGTAATAGCATTAGAAATTGTTCCAAATAATACTAATGCATATTCATCACCAACATTACATGTGGATGTCACAGATAATTTCTGCATATTTATGAACTAGTTAAACAATGCATAATCATCACCTCATTACATATTACTTCTTGACGAGGTTACACGTATGTTATACCATCAAGAATATTTAATACCCTACTACCAAAAGGTTTTGGGTGAAAAACAAAAAGTGGGAAATGTTGTGAGGAAAAAATCTATAAGATAACAAGTGATTGTTTATGATCTGGGTTTGGAGAACAATATTCTTTTAAGATGTTGAAAATGCTCCTTACAATGTTTGTGAGAGTAAACAACTAACATCAAGACAAAAGGGCTTTAAAAATTGACTGAAATTGATTTTTTTTAACTCCACCATAGCCATGTGCATTTACTTACTATCTTTTAACATGGATGCGATAATGAAACACTAAAAACTAAAAACAAGAAAAAATTGCCCTCCATCAATTTTTTGTTTGTTGACACATTACTGTTTTTTTGTCAAGATGTAAAAAAAAAAAATTCTGTCAAAGCATCCACAAAAACATCAAAGCAAATATCGGTAAGTCACTTTCAACGACATCAATATTCAAATTTTCTGACCTAAGTCTGACCTTTCTGGGTGCATACACAACAAACTTTTGGAAAAATGTCTTTCTTATGATGTTCCAGCCAAGATGTCACAGGATTGCTTTTATCTCTTAGCTTTTTTATTCTTCTTTTCTTTTTTAATTGCCCATTCCTTCTCCTTCTCCTCCTCCCTCCTCCACCCTCCTCCACCCTCAATTTGCACAATTGATGACTCCCCTAACTACATATAAAAAAGTCATGACTAAACAAATAATCGTTAATTTTTTCCCCCATGGAGAATAATGTCACAGTGACTCAAGTCGAGAAAAGCAAATGGTATTCTGTTGACAACTCTCTAAGTTTGTGGAAAAAAAACAAGCCTTTCCAATCTTTGTTTTTTTCCAAAAATAGTTAAAACTTGAATCAGCATGTCTGATATCTGATATAGGAAATTATCATTTGACTAAACCTGCCCAGTAGTCAAAAGGACACTGTTTAAAACATTTTAAGTCATGAAGCAATATACCGAGCAGTGTCAACATGCACACTAGAAGCAGAATTTGGGGAACCAAATTAATCGACTTAAACCGAACGGAGGGTCGGTTATACGTCTTTCGAGGAGAGAGTTCTGGTGCGGTGTGATTTTCAAATCACAGCGATGGGTTGCCGGGGGAGAGTGAAGCATGTTACCATGGCTACCTAGCACTAGTGTATGTGAGATCACAGTTCATTCAGCTACAGAGCACAGGTCCCGGTTGCCTTGGCGATAACAATCTTGGGGGCGGCCATTCATCTGAAAGTTTGACTTTGCAAGTATTCCGTATAACTTTCTTTCTGTTTGGTGTCACCCAGCAAACTTGAAGGATAACTTTCCTCGGATGTTAGAAAAAGTCACAGCTTCATTTTTTGATATAAGCAACTAGGATAACAAGACCAAGTTATCCAGGGCTGTAGTGTGTTTCCATTGTATCAGTGTTATTCATGACTTTGGCTCATTGGTCAGACAATAGCAGGTCCCACATCACCATGGAGATGGCTGGAACGAATATGTCAGACAGAGAGGTCAAGTTTAGACGATAGGAAATAGAGCCGTTGTTCGGCAATTCCTCTCCGGCGATGATGAGACTAGATTTGAAGTCTTCACCAATCTTATTCAGGTCTTTTACATCAGTGGTTGAGACACCATCTGAACATCACTTCGACAAGGTCTGTATGGCAGACACAGTCAGACACAGTACCCGTCGTCCAGGGGTGAATCAGATGGCAGCAGGTGGCAAGAAAAATGGCAAGTTGTAAACGGCGAACAGGCATCAGCAAGTAGCTATAACAAACATCATGTAAGCCAAGTTCATAACACTCTCCAACAGATCCGGTGCCTTGTGGGAGAGACTTCTCTGGGTAAACTCGCATGGCGGAAAGATGTGGATCACGTACGATGGCTGCCGGAGAATAAGGAAGTAGAAGTAAAGAAATTATTTAGATAAAACACTTCAAAATCTTCTATTCAACCTCTAGATAAGTTTGAGAAAAACAAAATACTTTGGTGACTTTGAATTTCCTTCCAAACACCTCCACACAAGACTTGGTATGGTGAATATAAAAATGGACCTAATAAGTGAAGATTTATTAAAAAATATTTAATAAAAACAGTCTTCACCAAGGTCTTCATTACATAAGTCTGAGCTAGGCCAAACTGTATCGGTTCATCAAAAGATCAAATAAAAGGGGGAAAAAATTGATACTCATTTGGCACTTAGCTGTCATGAAAAAGAAAAAGGGCTTGGATAGATGGAGTTGCAGGTGGTTCTGACTATACTGCAAAATACATTTTCTAGGACTTTCTGACAAACCGTGTACTGTTCATAATAATAAATTCATAATAAATCATAGTAATCGAATAGGTCGGACCGTCTAGCCACATTTCAAACCAAAGATAAATATGTCAAGCAAGAAGAAGAAGATTAATCTTACATCAGTGCACCCTTCGGGCCCGACGTTGATGATACCCGCAGCCTGTTTTTCCCTGAGGTACGATATTAAGCCACTTCTCATAGCGCTGGTTTGACTCATGACTTCATCCTGGTCGCTGCCACACGGAAGGGCAAGAAGTACAACGCTCTCCTCTGCCACCTGGTCACATGAGAAAATGACAGCCATGTCAATACGGAACACAGACGTATATATACATATATATATATATATATATATATATATATATATATATAGTAAATAAATAAAGAACAACACACCAGAAAACTTCCACTTCACCGGTTTCGTCCTTTTGGGACTCATCAGGCGAAGGTAGGAATCGAATCCCCGGATCTCGTGTCACAGACCGAAGTCTGAACCACTCGACCACAGTGATTCTACTGGTGTGTGAATGGGTATAAATTGGCTTTGTATAACTGTCATTGAGGGCGTATTAGCCAAGTGTATTGATTGTACAGAGTGCACCCCTGGTGCTTTGAATCTGACAATTCACACAGAATAACCACTCTTTATAGGCAAGCCAAGCCGTAATACCACTTGTTACACATACATTATATATATATATATATATATATATATATATATATATATATATATATATATATATATATGTATATATAAATATGTATATCTATATCTATATACTTGCAAGGAATACAATATATGTAAACACCACTTGAAACATGAACAGAAATTTAACGCAACCATTGTAACAACACAAGGAACATAGCCAATGTAATACAAGGTATGCAATATCACAGTGCATACAGAAACTGTATCACAGCTTATGTCATACATGACACGTAATGTCAGCTTAATATAACCAGTTTTCAAGTCCAATGCAAAAGAAACACCCACTGTTACATTATCCAGCACCGGTCAGAGATGATACCAAAAAAAAATAGGGTCCACGTACCTGCATTCTTCGTGCCACGCCTTCCAGCTGTGAGTCCTCCAACCTCATCCTCTGAGCGATCCTGAGAGGCGGGTACGCCATCTTTAAGGCATCAGCACCGACCACCTTGTTGCCACAGATGTAGTGAAGCTGAATCGTGGCTATCTCTTGTTTCAAAGCTAGCATTCCCTGCCACATGACGGGATACCGCTGCAAAAATTAATGACAGAAATGGAAAAGATTAAAAGCAAATAAAAATTTAAAAATCATAAAGAGTTGATAGAAGGGCACCGTAAATCTTTTACCTAAGGCCTGCAAATAACTTTGGCTTTATGCAACAGCTGTATCAAGTACTGTAATTGTGAGTACAATATATCAGATATTTAGAAAGGACTTGCCCAACATCTACTGCATTCTTGTTAAGGTTTTAACTATCACTAGTGGAGGAGATATCATTTTCTTCAGGTCTGAAGTACCTTATTTAGGCTTTCTGGTGCCTTAACTTTCCCTTTAAGGATACACTACCAAGCGAATGTGTCCAATATAACAAAGTTAATTGATACGCTTCCATCTCCTCTCCCCCACCCCCTCCCCCACCCCCTGAAAGAAATAAACTATTCTACCAAGACTCATGGTAGTGTTTGCACTCACCATCAAGAGCATCACAGATGCGTCTCCACTCATGGATGGCATTGATGATGCAGAATGGGTACCGAGTGCTGCAATCGGCGTGTGAGAAGATGGTGACCACTGCTTCCTAGCGGCAGAGTTTGGAGGTAGTACCGGCTGTGTCCTACCATCTGGACCGGGTGTTCTGGATCCAGGGCTTCCTCTGTCGGGGTGGGGTCCGGGCGTTGTCCTGGCATGGTCTGGAATACTCTGAGACAGCTGTTGGATATGTGGCGGTATACCGTGTTGAGCAGGCGGGAGGTGCGCATGCTGCTGTTGTCTGCGTTCCTCTGCTGCTGTCTTCTCCATCTCGTTATTAGCCTTTGACAGTTGTTGTTGGGTCTGCTGGTTCATCATAGGTGGCATCGCTCTGTGCGGGATCATCTCGGGATGGTCTTGTCCTTGCGGTGGAATACCAGACGTGATGCCGGGCGCCGGTGGGGGCCGTAAGGTTATGTTGTGCAACTCGGCCTGCTTGTCTGGTGTCTGGGCTGTCCTGTCGCCGTGTCCGAGCCCTGGTGACTTGATCTTTGGAGACAGCCTGGGGGACGATGTATTTGGAACGACCATCCTAGGTGAAGCAAGGGCTCTCGGTGAGGGCAAGGGTTGGTTTTGCTCTCCGTGTACAAGCGGATGGAATAACCTTTGTGGGAAAGGCCCCGGAGGAAATGGCATGCCGTACGGTCCCTGATGAACGAGACCTGATATGGGTAGTCCCTGAATTCCTTGACCAGTAGGATCTGGAAACATTCCATGAGGAATGGGTCCAACTGGACCGGGCCCTCGGATAACCGAATGAGTCTCAGGCCGTGTGTAATAAACAATCTGGGCATCATGATATGCTGCAGGTAGCCTTTGCTCCGAAGGGACAATTCGATCTCCCGCTTCCCCCGTCAGAAATTGACCAAGTCCGTCTTGAGGTTGGTTGGGCATTATCTTGCCATCCTCGTTTCCCCTCATCTTGGGATCGTTCTGTGTCAGACGAGCCCTCAGGACGCTAGCGTCGGAATACGTGGTGACTGCGACCGAGGTCGGCACGCGACACTCATACTTTTTGAGGTTGTTGAGGTTTCCTTGCTGTCTCTTGGAGGCCGAGGTGGGAACTGACACCAATGTCGACGGAAGGTTGGGATGTACACCGCTTCTGGACACACCAGGAAGACTTGTATCCGGGGATGTCTGCGAGCCTGGCACAGATGCGATGGTGTGCGGCCCACTTTTCATACCTGTGGCCATGGCTGGTGATCTGCTGCCGTGCGAATGGTTACCGATCAATTGATTTGTGAGGGCTGGGGCCTCTCTCGCGGCAGAGCCACCGGCGGTTCCAAACGCGTTCCCCAGTATGGCCATTCCCGATTGGGTGGAGATCACCCCTACTGGCTGACCAGCCTGAATGGGCATAGGTCCGAGGGAGGATGGCATCTTGGGAGGCATGTTCTGGAGCTGCTGCTTCCTCCTCAGTGATTCATTGAAGTGCATCTCCACCGCTTCCACAGAACTTCCTGGTATGTTCCTGATTTGCTGTTGATGTTGCGCATAATGAATTTGGTATTGCCCCGGCATACTCCTCTCCGGCAACTTCTTTCCTCTGGTTTTCTTGGTCCCATGTTGCATCATTGGCGGTTGCGTGGTGATTGGGCCACGCATTTCTTGCACACGGGCTAGCATCTGGGTGCTGACGGGAGTGTTATTCAACGCGGCCACGACCGCGGGCATGCTCACAGATGGAGCCGGTGGCGAGTGGTTGCTCTGCACTACTCTCCCGTTGTTTCCCTTGTTCTGTAGAGCCGATGCCACACTCGTGGCAGCTGCAGTGACATTTGCCATCATTCTCATGGGATCCGTGTAGCTGTTCACCATCTGCTTCTCGGCAGGAGGTATCGCGCCCACCGGAATGAGCCCTGCAAGGGCACCTGTGTTGGGTAGACTGAGAGGCATTGGAGGACACGACAAGTTCTCGGACACATGGGTCTTGTTGTCACCTGATGGGACCAGTTCTGCTACAGCTGCTTTCGGTGTTGAACTACAATCCATTTCAGTTTTCAAAGTAAGATTCTCTGCTTCCACTTTCCTCACTTCCTCTAGAGCAATGTTCTCATTTGTTTCCTCTTTCACTCTCACATCCTTGCCTGCCCCGCGAGAGTTGCTCCGCGTGCGGGCACCAGCGGCCCTTGTACGAGGCTTCTGACGGCCTCTCGAGGCCACTTTGGAAGGAGACACTTTGGAAGAAGATGGACCCGGACTTTCTTGAAATTCATAAGGATCACAGGCTAGATTCTTCTGATTTTGTACCATTCTCTTGGAAGTAACCAATGATGGTTCTTCCTCAATAAACTCATAGACATCATCTCCATGGCGAACCATCTCACCTGCTTCTCCAACTTTACCAGGACTCTCCTTCAGATTACCTTTCAAACCATCCCTTTCATGAGAGGTTGCTGTTTGACCCTCATGAGGATGATCTGAGGATGATAAAAGATTCATCTTGTTCGAAAGTTGCTGGGGTAGAGAATCTCCTGCCTCCGTTTTAACTGCCATACTGCCATCGGATGCAGCAGATGACATTGCCATGTGGGAATTCAGCATCTCTCCACAATGGTAAAGATGGCTCCCTTCCAAGTTGCTCCCTTTGCCTGAGAAGTGCCGGATTCTGCTCTTATCGTCTGTGCCATTGGGTGGTAACATACCGGCGACGTGCCCAGAATTGTCCGTCTGCATTCCAGGAAAGTAGTACGGACTGACTAGCTTGATGTCATCCTGACCTCCAGGTAAAATCCTGAGAGACTGACGAATGTCATCTGGGCTAATTGTCTGCATCGGGGATGCGTTCTCGTCGTTTGGCCCCACCAGATGTTGATTCACCATGGGAGATTTCATGAACCCTTGATCCATTTGACCTGTCGCTTGGCTGTACATATGTTGTGGAAAGTAAGACTTGTTAGTTTCTTCAACCTGATGAATCCATTGGGCATCGTGGCCGTAGAGGACCGCCTGCTGGTTCTCGATCTTTTGGATGGGAAGACCACCGGGGTGACTGATCGGTTCCATCGAGGCGGCAGTTGCTTGACCGTGCATTGGATGCATGTTCTTGTGACCCTCGAGATGAAGGTCGGATAAACTTGACCCAGAGATGCTCCTAATTCTATCAGATTTGTGGCTGGTCTTTTGCTTCTTCCTCTTTCTCTCCTCTTTACTTCTCTTCCTCTTCTTTTTAGTTTTCCTGCCTTCTTTCTTACTGCTTTTCTTGTCCTTGTGTTTCTTCTTCTTGTGCTCCTTCTTCTTCTTGGACTTGTGAGGTGTCTGCGGTGGTTCTGGGAGTTTTTCGCGAACCACTTCCACGGACATCGGTAGGTCAAAAGGCTCGGGTGCTATGACAAGGCTGTCGTTAGCTTCACTGGCTGTTTCAGTAGTAACTTCAACAGAGGCAGTTTCTTCAGCAGCTTCCAAGTCTTCCGGTTTTGGCTCCAGTAGTCCACTATTACCTAATTTCAAGAGAGGATTGGGGTCCTCCAGTTTAATAGTGGGAGTAACATCTCCAGGAAACACTTTTGAAGTACCTTCGTGAGTTTCTATATTGGATGACATTTCTGGCAGCATCGCAACAACTTCCTCTACCTGTGGGATTTTCACCTCCTCGGTTACATCATCTTCAATCTTTGGGGTAACAATCTCCTCTGTCTTTATCTCTTCAGGTATCTTGCACGCAACTTTTTCTACCTTGTCCTTAGAAGGCTCTATTGTCCCTTCTGCCTCGGGTTCACTTTGGGTAGTTTCGTTGGGTTTAGGTGCTTCACTCTTTACAACAGTTACAACCTCTTCTTCCTTGATCAGCACCTCATCCTGCTTGCTGTTAGGAGCTTCTGGGCGATGTTCCAAGTCATTGGTTGGTACAACGATGTCAGTAATTTCTTCTGTTTCCTCCTGCTTGATCTCTTGACTTGGATCTATCTCCTTCACCTCTCTTGTGCTTTCTGAGTCTATGCCATCATCCATGGACAGTGCTGGTACTTCTGGAGTAACAGGCCTAGGTGTTGGAGGCCTAGGCGATGGGGCAGCAGGTGAAGGAGTGGGAGGAACTGCAGGAGATGAAGGAGTTGGAGTAGACTCGCCAAATATTTCTTCTTCCAACCCTCTCTGCCTCTCCTCTTCTAGAGCTCTCTGTCTCTCTTGCTCTATCTGTCTTTCTTGGTCTATCTCCACAAACTGCAGAGCAGCAGTGGCTTCTGCTGTCTCCTCAAACATGGCCGCTTCCTTCTCAGCATCCAAGCATTCTCCTAACAACTTGGCAGCAGTTTCTTCCTCCGTTTCAGGTAGGTCTTGAATAGATGTTTCTTTGGGTTTACTCTCCTTAACCAATGTCTCCTCACTCTCTTCTGCCTTAATCTCTACTTTGATGTCAGCTTCTGAGCTGATGGTTATTTCAGGTATCAGTGGCTCTGTCGATTGTTCTGGAAGTTGTTCTGGGAGTTCTTCCGTTTTCTCTTCCTCTTTCTCTTCCTTCTTCTCTATCTTCTTCACCCTGTTCTTCTGCCGTTGTTTCACTTTTCTCTTTTTTGTTGATTTTGTCTCCTTTGGTGGTGGTGGTGTTGGTGTTGGTGGAGTTGGTGCTGGTATTGGTGGTGGAACTGTTTCTACAACTGCTTTTTCTTCTTGTATGGGCTTCTCTGTGACTATCTCTACGGTTTCATACTCCTGTACAATCAGCTCTTCGGTTTGACTAACAACGTTCTCTTCTTCTTCTCCTCTCTGCTCTCTCACAGGCTCAGGCTTTGAATCAACTTTGTCTGTGCATGGTGGTTGCTGTGGTAGCATTGCAACTTCCTCATTGTTAACTTCAGTATCAAAATCTTCCACAATTCCATCCTGAAGAGGCTCCCTCTGTGGTTCTTCCAGAATTTCTTCTTTCGGCAGCACTCCACTACGAGCTTTTCTGCTCACTTTACTTCGTGAACCCACCTTCTTAGCTCTTTCTTTAGGTACTTTAACAACTTCCTTCGGAGGTTCGTATTCAACCTTCTCTTCACCCGAGTCGCTGAACAGGTCAGAGTCTTTCTTTTCAATGACTTCGGCCTTTTTCTTATCCGCCTGCTTCTTTCCAGTGTCCTTTTCCACTGTTTTAGCTTTTACTTTACCAATGACCTTTTCTGGCATCAGTTCCTCAGTCTTGCCAGATTTTTCCTTACTTTCCTTGACCTCCGTTCTATTCTTTCTTTTCCCAACCTTCTCTTTAGGTTTGCTTTCCACCTTACTTTCTACCTTCTTCGATGTTAAACTCTTCTTCACACTTGGACCTTTCCTGATATCTCCATCTCCAAGTTTACTCTTTCTTTCCAGTTTATCTGCATCTTTGTGGTCCTTCTCTACTTTCTGCCTCTTGCTACCTACCACCTTCCCACGTTCCAGTTTCTTGTTGTGATTGGCATTTTCCTTACTCTTAGACACCTGTTCTCTTCTGGATGGCAAAGTTGGTCTGGCGGCAGGTTCGTCTTCGTCGGAGGAAGAACTGGAAATATGAGCCGCCCTTTGTGATGGAGGGAGAGAAGACAGATCTTTGACTATTGAGTCGTCAGAGTCTGACAAAGATTCCCTGTCAAATAACTGTTGCAACCCTGGAACTGCATTTGCCGGAGCTACATTCCGAACTTCGTTGGAGTCCGAATCGGATTCGTCCGAAGATGAAAAAATGGTGTTCTTCTTGGGTGCGGGTGCTTTCGAAGATTTGGTCTTACTTGATGAAATAGCTGGCTGGAAGATGGGCTCAAAATCATCCTCTGATTCTGAATCTGTAGTAGTGACAAGTGAGTCCATGAGGGCTCGGACACCTCCGCCAGTTGCCCCTAAAGCATGTTCTTCACTTCCTGAAGCGTAACTCAGATCACCAGGATTCTTTTTGGAGCTCTCCTTGGTGACTGACTTTCCAGGGGTTACCCTACCACCTTTGAGTTTGTCCTCACTTTTAGATCTGACTTTAAGTGCCTCTTTCGTATTTGTCTTTTTCGGTTTCGAGTCTGCAGATTCAGATTTCTGGAGCTTCCTAACAGACTTGGCTTTTGCTTTTTCACTTTTTTCCTTTTCTGTTGACTTCTGCTCTATCACTTTCTCGTCATTCTTTTTCTGTGCGACCTTCTCTGAAGTTTTCCCATCCTTCTGCTTCTCAACAACTTTATCAGATTTCTTTCTTTCAGGAAGTGAAGAAGCTGAAACTTTCTTTTCTAGTTTCTTGTCAACACACCTTTTCTCCTCTAACCTCTTATCAACGTTCTTCTTTTCCTCCCCCTTTGCCTTCTTATCCCCACTTCTCTTATCAACAACTCTCCTCTCTTCTGTATGTTTGTCTGTCTTACGCTCCTCCAATTTCTTTTCCACTTTCTTGTCGTCAAGTTTCTTCTCTGATGACTTTTTCACTTCCTCACTTTTCTTCTCATTCGACGACCTCTTGTCTTCTTGCCTGTCAGCTTTTCGATCTTCCGTTTTCTTTCCATCATTTTTCCTATCGTCACTTTTCTTCTCTACAGACTTCTTTTCCGAGACCTTCTTTTCACCTGTCCTTTTTTCATCCACTTTGCTATCTTTAGACAACTTTCTGTCCTCTGTCTTTTTCATCACCTTTTTCTCTTCAACTTTCCTATCCCCTGCTGCTTTCTTCTCTTCTGGTCGTTGTTTCTCTCCCTTCTTCTCACTGATGGGCTTCTTCTCATCCTTCTTATCCTGCTTCTTGTCCTCTTTCTTTGCATCCTCACCACCCTTCCGTTCGACAGCCTTTTCCTTATCCTCACTTTTCTTTGCCGCTTTGTCATCCTGCTTTTCTAATTTCCTCTCTTCTTTCCTCTCCAAACTGCTCTTCTTTTCCAACACCCTTTTCTCATCGACTGCTTTCTTGTCTCCCACCTTCCTCTCGTCCCCTTTCTTCTCGTGAGAAACTTTACGTTCCTCCTTCTTCTCTACTTTTTTCACAGCAGGTTTCACACCCGCCTTCTCTTTGGAAGAATTGACTGACTTTGATTTAACAGTCTCGTTCGTTGGTTTTCCAGTAGTATCTTTCTTGAAAACACTTGGCTTTTTTGTGGCAGGAGATTTTTCTGCAGGCTTCTTGACAACTGGAGTGATAGCTGCTGCAGCTGGTTTCTCGGTTTTAGTTTTCGGCTTTGGTTTGACAGATAATTTCTTCCTGTCTTTAGGTGGTAGTAGCAACATGTTGGTCGGGTATTGGAACTTGGGAGTGGTAGGTAAACTGGTGCTCTCCATTTTCTTCTCTGCTTCTGCAGGCAGCACCAATTTTTCCGGTTTGAGGTTGTGTATGGCCTTCTTCCCATCCGCCGCTGATGGTGGACTAGGAGACCGCTTTCTCTTCAGTCCCTGTTCAGTGTCTTTACTAACCTCTGACATAACTAACAAGTCACCACTTTCATCTAAATCATCAGTACTCTCAGTTCTTTTCTTTAAAATTGATCTTAACTTTGGGGCTTCCCTTGTAACAGCTGATGGACTCTCCTTCTCTTTGGGTACTTCAGCAGTTGATGTCTTCTCTACACTAGCCTCTTCTGAAAGCTTGACTTGTTCTTGTTCTGCTTTACCGACGACTTCTAATTTTGAGGCAGACTCAGATGGGGTGGTAACTTTATCGCTAGCCTTCTCCTGAGGTGATGACAAATGTGGCTGGATTTGTCCCAATGCGCTGTTGTCGACTGTCTTTGGTAAGGTCAACAGTTTGGCCCCAGATGCCATCCTGGGATCGCTATTTGAACGATTCAATTTACTGCCCTCTTTGGCATTTACATCTTCTGATTTGGACTTTGAAAGTACGGCACTGGAACTGACCAACGTCTTGGATTGATCAGGATTTAAACGAGCTTCATCGAGACTAAAGATGCTGCTCTCCTGCATCCTTTCTTGGAAATATTTGTAGAGATCATCATTGACTGGTTTCTTCTCATTCCTGTCTATGTCTATGCTGTTGCGGTTCTTTTTGACAATCCGGCAGTTGGATAAACGCTCCACTCTGATCTTGGTGGAGAGAATTTCACCCCCCTTTCCATCATTGGGTGTACTAGGGGTGCTCGGTGTGCTTGGCGTTACCGACAGAGACGGTGACCCTGCGTTGTTACTGATCAGAAAAGCTGTTCTATCTCGTGGATCATTCTCTAGAGTCACAGGGGTAGGGCTAGGCATCTGTCGTAGCCAGGATGAGACTTTGCCTTCGCCAGGCCTGAGATACGAACTCTTTTCATTGAGGCATGAAAGAGTTGAACTAGATAGCACAGCCTTTTCCTTTATGTCTCTGTCCACTAACAATGTCTTCTGACAATTTCTCGTTTCCAAACTGGATGGAGTTGACTTGATAAAAAGAGGCTCCGTTAGAAGTTTAGTGACGTTTGCTTTTGCCTGTACGTCTCCTAGGGTTTCCTCTTTTGTTTTCACCGGTGTAGCAGCAGGACTAAGATGTGGAGGTACCGACGTCGGCGGCGATGCTGCATTGCCGGTTTTCGTTGCACCTGGTTTTGGAGAGAGCCGTGGCAGTTGGTCGGCGTCTGTGCGAAAATTCTCGCCGTCTGTGTTGAGCGTCAGAGGATTACAGTACTGATCATTGGAGTAGTCGGTTAAGCCGCCAGCGGCCTTTGAAGCGGTGAGTGTCTTGGAGCCAAGGGTATCATTCCCGAAAGAAGGTTCTTTGGGGTCGTTTGACGAACCATAAAATATGGCGTCAATTTGCTCCTTTCGTCCTGACGGGGGAAAACTAATTGGATCTAACGGAATCATTTTCCACTCCATCTCCTGAATGACTGTTCCTTGGGCTTCTTTCCTCTTTGGGTTGTGTCCATCTCGAGATTTCACTTTATCTTTTTCCTCTACACTTTTCAAAAGTTTTTCCTTCCCTTCTGGCAGTTGCACCACTTCCCCATGAGAAGGATGGCGTTGCCTTTGTCTCATATCGAAAGACTTCCTTGAATTAGTCTCAAATTTGTTTCGAAAAGAGAGCGGTTTCTCAAATGAGTCTAAATTAGAAGACAGCCTGGTCGACTGAGAGTTTTCGTTACCCAACGAGCTGTGAGGAGGATTGGAATGTGATGAGTGCAATTTGAGAAGTGTCAGGGACTGCTGATCTTCTTCTTGGTCACTGGAACTGGCGATACCACCATCTGTATCATTTGATATATGAGGTATCCGTGTGCTGTCTATCCGCTGGCCTACACTGCCCAGGCTCGACTTTTTACGTTGTCTGTCCTGAGATAGATTCAAGTTATCTGATACAGTTTTCTTTGGTTTATTTAAAGCTGCTTGAGTTGAACCCCCATCCCCACTCTCTGAAAATGACTGCTGTTGTATCAAAACACTCGCAGCT
Organism: Apostichopus japonicus; assembly: GCF_037975245.1. Lineage (NCBI taxonomy): Eukaryota > Metazoa > Echinodermata > Holothuroidea > Aspidochirotida > Stichopodidae > Apostichopus > Apostichopus japonicus. The sequence continues at coordinate 15,845,972 of NC_092571.1, forward strand.
TCACTGGGTTTCTCCGCTACCTCCTCATCTGAATACGACTTTTGTCCCCCCATCCACCAAAAGCTTCCAATTTTGTCGTTGTGCTTACACGACAAACCATTGTCCCCATCCTCGGGGACACCGTCACTCACAGCTGAGTGGGAGTCCTCAACTGTTCTGCCGTCACCTAAAAACGAATCTCCTTTAGGAATGTTATCTGAATCTCTCAATCCACTCTTAACCAATTTTGGCACTTTCCCATGAGCGGGTGAATAATATCTCTTGTCTTTGATCTTCTGAATGTCAACTGGACTATTATCACTGAATCTTTGTTTTCTGGCCTCCAATTTCTTTTGCAAGTCCTCTCTTGATAACGAATCATTTATATCGTCTGCACTTGTTTCCGTATCGTCGTCTTTCCAACGTTTTAATCCCTCGCCATCGTGCAACACTACAGGCTCGTTTGAATCCAGTCCCCTCTTCAGAGGGTTCTTGTCTGAAAGAAAATCATTCCGTGGGCTTCTCTTGTCTCTGAGCTTCTCCACCCAAGAGTCTTTGTCAACATCCACATGTAACAAGGAATTTTCTCTAGTTCTTTCTGGGTGAGAGTCAGCATGTATATCCCCCTTCAAGTTACCCAAGTACGGACTCGAACTTTTATCAGAGGGGAGCTTCGATAACCCTTTTTTCTTGCGATCTACTACTGCAAGTTCATCTTCGCGGGGAATGTCCGAGAGTTTATTTTTAACTTTCCTGCCGTCAGATTGATCCATGGATGACCCTCGTTCCGATGAACCATTTCTCACCTTCCACGACGGTTCTTCAGAAGCTCCTCCGTCTGAGAAAGGGCTTATTGGCATGGGAGTGCCTGATCCTTCTTTGCTGTTAGGTACCATCAAGGAATTAGCTTTCCACTTTCTTTTGGGAGTTGGACTTCGACTCATCCTGCCTTCATCTATGCTACCTGGAGGACTAACTTCTTCTCCTGCAGGTTCCACACTACTGCTCTTCTGTCGACTGTTTGCCCTGCACCAAGAAAAATCACAAGAAGAATAAAACAAAATTAAGATGATATTATCAGGAATATAAGAGAAACAATTTACAATACAAATTTTCCTTCTATCTGAAGAGTGCTTGGATCAAAAGATCTCCACATATCTAGGTACCAAAACCAGACTAAAGGAAATTGCACCAAAAGGCCCAGGAGCTTGTTTTACTGTAACAATTTTTCAATCAGTTGACCGTGGAGAACTAGGTTACCTTTTACCTGTTTAAGACCACTTCAGAAGTTAGATATAACCGTGGACACATATCCTAGCTTAAACTGAGTATGCCAAGTGCCAGCTGTAGCCCCCACCCCCCACCTCCCATTTTCATTAAAGAGCATCCAGTTTTCAAGAAAAAAAACCTAAATGTCCCTATTTGTACAATACTGTCTACCTCCCCCCACCCCCACCACCACACAAACTAAGTTGACCAAAATCATTCAAAAAATTCAAATTGGGCCAAAAACATTCAGGAAGTCACAAGGGATACCACCTTCATACCAATTATGACATCTGATGACAGTACTGAAGAATTCAGGCTGTTTACACTGTTTTCAGATGCTGATCATTCGGCAACTTCAAATGAGACCTTTGACCCCCACACCAAAACATCTTACAGAGTATGGGATGGTTGAATGTGAAGTAAGAGAGCAAGTGACATGTTAAAAAAAAAAAATTGAACTAACCTCTCCCTCCTGGAGGGGCTAGAACTTCTGCTTCTGTCTCTATACTGCTCTTTGGTCCTCTCCTTTTGGTGATAGCTATACTCGGACAGCTCTTGTTGGTAGTCATCCTCCTCATAACTGCTGCTCTTGATGGATGAGTAATTCTCCTTGTAGTGGCTTCTCTCGTGGTACCCGCCCCCACCACCGCCCCCACCCCCGCTGTCCTCCCTGTTGTAAGGATATCTTTCATCAAAGTTGGCACCGGTGCCGCCACCAGTACCGGTACCGCCACCACCACTGCCACCACCACTGTACTTGCTGCTGGACTGAGGCCGTGATACCCTCCTAGAATTCAAAAAAGGAATTTTGAAAATTGTTATTTTCCTATACCACATCAACACATGAAAGACAAAGCAAAAAGCCCACAAAACTGACAGAGACAAACTTTTGCGCTTGTTTCAAGGTTTCTTTGCGATCGGTTAACACATTGGGAAGAAACTGTGATGGCTCTTCTGATTTGCCTAACTTGCAAAATAGTGGAAATACAGCCCGCTAGTTTACCAAATATCACTACGAATTGGCAAAATGGCATTGAAGTGTTAGTTTAGGAGAGGAGGACAGCATAGGAAGACCCAGAACAAAGTCATCACTGCAGAAAATGATAATCTCTCAATCGGTTCTCGTTGTCAGCCTGTTATTGTCTTCTAGTAAAGGTACAACAATCGGTCAAAACATCCTACACAATACACACAACTGTAACTTTTTCTGAACAAGTTTTTTAATTATTTTTTTTATTATTGTCATCTTTAATGAGGGTTTTAAGAGGGTTTAATGAGGATTTAATGAGGGATCTCTAATGAGGGATTATCTGAGAACAAAAGGATATTTTGATATTTATCTCGAAGGCCTTTGGGATTCTCTCATAAGGTGCTGAGTTATCAAAGATCTGTGAAATAAACTGGACAGGTCAGCCTAGATTTAATTTACCAACATTTTTTATTGGAAAATGAAAATGGTATCGTTTTTGTAGCCTGTGCTTGATGATAATGGTTACTAATGGGCGCCCCCATAGATAGCCCAAAATATATTCTGTGATTTTAATGACCCTGGCAAATCTTTATTATTTACTCACCTCTGTGCCTTTGGATATTTTTCCCTTGGATAGGTTGGACCGGTTGGGGACGTCTCTCTGCTGTGATTGTAGTAAGCTGCTTGCCCTGTCTGTTCCATTCTATCGTAAAAATGATTCTGGCACTCTCTGCTCGCAAAGTCAACCTGCAGAAAAAAGGAGATATACCTCATCAGTACCTTAAATATAACATCAAGACACATAAAATGTACATTTAATTCCAAAATGATGAACAGTAACTGTTCGACAGTTATCAGAAAGTAGCTTTTATCTACAAAAATTGATTCTTGTACATCCCCCAAACACTTTATTTTTGAATATCAATAAGTTATTTCATGTAAACTATATAAATTTTAACTGTAAAGTTTTATCCACAATTTCATGATATTCCATTACCCAACCATTACATTTTTATATATATCTTTTATATCATTTATAAAGTATTCGATCAGACTTTATGGAAGCAATAGCTAGATGATAGATTAAACTTTGACGAAAACTGTTTATTTAAACTGTGTTATGAACTAAATCAAGATTTATCAATGTCAGAAATAATACTGATGGGTTACACCCCTAACCCCCTCCCCCCCACCATCCCACCACCACAAACACAAACTCTAATGACATCACATATCTATGAATAACTATCATGTACCTTTATCATCCAATAACATTTCTCCTCAAATAAGTTTTTTTTCTCTCCAGAATTTGTGATTTAGAAGAATAGTCTTAGTTACCCTCTGACACAAAATGTATCTTTGGGAGAGTCTCTGGTTATGTTCAGATATTTCACTTACACGTTACCTTTGCAAGTTTTACTACCGGAAACATCCAAGTGTCAACATTTGGCTAACATTTCATGAGTTCTGTAATGACTTGTTGAACTTTTTCTTTAACAAGCATCCTCTAAGTTTCCATTTCGATGATTACTTTTCTACATTTTTCCTTTTCTAAACAACTCTTCCATGATTCCATGATCGTGGGAACCAAGTCGATGACTCACCTTTGGCCTGCGTCCTAGGATGTTTCCAATCTTCAAATCCTCCACAGCTTTCTGGGAGTCGTCAATATTGATGAAAAAGACCAAGGCCATGTTGGTCCGTCTGTCGTGCACCACCCGTGTGACTTCACCAAAGCGAAGCCCGCAGAACTGCATCAGATATTCCTTGTTGACCTTTTGGGAGAGATTGTCAAGCCAGACGCAATTTGTTGCCATACTCTTCCCAAATCCCAACTGTGAATGAAGAATAAACACAATATAGCATAAATAAATGTGTTACTTGAAATCATTTGTGTTATATTTTAGTTCAATCTCCTTTTCTTTCAGAGAGCAGAAGTTTTGTTACAAAGAAAAACTGCAAATAACAATGAATCTCTTTCTCCTCCCAATTTAAGTCATATTGCTTTCTTTAACTGTTTACGAAATGCCCGTTTTCATGTTTTCTTGCTGGGAAAATTTGGTACAGGAAAATGTTACCTCTAGTTCATATAAACCTATAAAATATCCTGCTTTCAGGGAAGAGAAATTACAGTACGAGAATTTATAAGTTTAAAGTCTTCAGAAAACAGTGACCATCCAATTCCTGCAATCACAAAATTTCTCTCCATATATATATATATATATATATATAAATATTAGCTAACTTAGCAAGAACAATTTTATTTTAAATTTAAGTATCTACCTCATTAGTGTCACAACAAACATAATGCGACACATAATATCTACCAGTTACTTTTCTACACAAATAAACAAAACTTCACGGACGACTTCTGTGCACTCCCATATCAGAGGTGAACCTAAAGATCATTTTCGTTTAAATTATCCATTTTATTATTTTATTTTTTATGGCAGTGAATAATGAACAAAAAAATGTTAACTACCAACAGCTGCACTAATATGATAGGGTGCAGCCCAGTGAACATGACTTGTTGACGAGAGCGAAAAATAACAAGGGTAAAAATTGGGAGAAAACGGTTGACCAGAATCAAAAATTGGATTTTAACATCAAGCTAAAATCCATTTAAATTAAGCCATTTGCTATGATTGAAATTGGGAATGTGGGGTAGGGTTCAGAATGGTGGGGTGGGGTGCAGATGAAGCGGGTCAAGTGATACCCTCATTAGTATGTATGACCCACTTTTTTACGTACCCTGCCTCATACCTAAAATGTGACGGTTCTCACAATCTAAATCTGAGTCCACAGAAGTGAAATTACAAATTACTTTCTCCTCCCCATATTTAATGAATTAGCAGAAATGGAAGGTTTCGCAAGTAAACTTGGAAGGCCCCTATATCAACTGCATTAAAGGGCAATGTTATAATGGAGCAGTTGTTTTCAACAGCTAAGACAGGTTCAAAATTCTTTGAGAAGTTCAAAAGTGCAGATTTACGACGACCTAAATATTGGATGTGCAAAGCAAACATGATGGGCAGAGATGTGGACAAAAGAATAATCAAACAGAAGACCAAAATCCAATGGATTAGATGTATATATGCAAGGATAGGAGAATTGAGCAGCAAGCAATTCTCTCTTATCCTACTTTTTTATTTATTTATATATGGGGGGGGGGGGGTGTCACTCATTACTACCTTGTGCACCATTCAAAGCCTGTGACATTCATTATTCTACTTTTCCATACAACAAGGAAGCGAAATTGCTCAGGTCTCGAAAAAAAGCAACTTTAGTTCGCAAATGGCTGAACGACACCACTTTATCTAACGGTTTTTACTTGTTCCTCTACGACAACCGTTCCTTGTGTTGTCTGCGATATCGAGATTCAACACTGGCAGTCGCAGCGATTATGATTGTAAGTGATAATCTCTCGCTCTTCTTTCAAACCATAACTTTGGTTTTGATTGCTTGTGGAAGAGACAGTTTCATCCAAAATACAATTAATCAACCTTGTCAAATGTCATCCTTCTTTCTGCCTTTGTTTTGTTGCCCTCTAACATTTTTGACAAGAATAGACTTTATGAAACAAACGAGACATGTGGGTGGAAAATGTCTGGCAGTATTTAATTTGTTATTATTTTCATTAGATTTTTGTTGTTTTTTTCGAGGCTTATGAAAGCTTATTTCAACTTGCTTCCATTTCCCTACCTTCACCTTATTTTTGCCGACATATTCTCCATCCAGTTTCTTGCGGGCTCGGACCACACTGTCAATATCTGAAAACTGCAGGAAGGCGAACGGTTGCGCCGAGGGAGGTTTCTTGATCTCGATATGCTGTCAAAATTTAAACAGAACAACGGTATGAACATTATTATACTGTTATACAATATACTATTTATGACACACACAATTCCCTCTGATGCCCTCAAAACAAGACCTGTTTATAATTTTTTACATATTCATTAAGGACAACAGGTGATGAATGTCATCCAAGGCTACTGCTCTGTTGTTTACAATGAATCCTAAAGAAGTTATTACAATTTTAGTTATTAGAGTTACTAGAATTTTAAGTCTGCACTGAGTACGCATTTTAAAGAGCATTTAAAGACTTTTCAAAATATTAAGCACAATATCTTAGAAAACCGTAAAATAAGTACTGAAATGTTCTTTGAATTTGAAATATGCTCCCCCCCCCCCCCCCCGTCCTCCACCCAACTTTTTGTTTCTTTTGACTATAACAGATCAAGACTCAAATCCTGTCTAATATCATCCTTCACAGAAATGGAAAATCAAGAGTACATATAGGCCAGACAGTGGTGAAACACGGTTGTGAATTGTTTCTTTATTAAGTACCTAATGCCACTGTCTTGTAGTTAATAGACCAGGTAAGTTGAGGAAAGTGCAATAGCTTAGAGTCGAGAGGTCAGAGGGGGGGGGGGGTGGGGGGACTGCAAATTCCATAAGGATGAACATTTTGAAATTTGGATTTCCCCGAGACCAAACGATTCCTACGACAGACAGGTTTGCATGAGTAGTGCTTCCATTTTTTTTTATCTTTCTACCTTCTCAGTGGTTTCCAAGAATGTGACTTCTCTCTTCACTTTCTTTCTGACAATTTTGGAAGTATTTTGACAATTCGTCCCTTGTTTCGCGTACTGACGAATGTTAGAAAGTTATTTATCATGATCCAAATCAATTCACTGCTTTGCAACTGAATGTTTGATCACAAATAATACCTTTTAAGCAGTATCTATAGATTTATGTTACAGAAAACAAATTATAGTTTATAGACGTTTCAAATTTAAAGGATGTAGAACAATTTTAAGGGCATATAAATGTTTTAAAAACATTCGTCACTACGTAAAACAAAATAAAATAATTTGCATATTCGTCAGTGCGTGAAACAAGGGACGAATTGTCTAGGCATAAACCTTGTGGATCTGACCCTGTGTGTTTTTGGCTAGTGGACAACTCGCGCGATTCAAGCTAACTAAATAAAGGGTTCCGAGGTCACTCACCACAATCTCTCCGAATTTTTGAAAAGCTTCTTCCAGGTCTTCCCGTGTGACGGATCTGTCCAAGTTACCCACAAAGAGTGTCCGTGTGGCCCTGGGATGAAACTCGTCCAGCTCCTTCTCAAAATATTTCACTTCACTATCGTCAACACCCAGATCTGAAAAAGAAAAGAGATTAGCCAGTTGCACTTCAAGAGAATGAGCTCAGATTTATGAAGAAAAAATATGGGTCATCCTTGTCACAATAGAGAGGGAGAGGGAGGTGGGGGGAGGGGGATAAGAGGATATATGAAAAAATTGAAGGGAATTAAAATATAACCTAACAAAGAGTTAAATCTTTCCAAAATGCTACTTCAGTAATGTAAATGCTATTAATGTGCATCTTGCAAAGTGAGGTAAGGGAAGGAACAGATGAGATGAGTGGATGGGGATTGGAATGGGGGGGAGGGGAAAAGGGAGAAAAGTCCATCCTTGACACAGCATACACAGATCAAAACGATGGTGATTCAGAATTTCAGCTTTACAAGAAAAATTCTGTGTTTTACGGAAAAGGATAAAAAGAGCGTGGGGGGGGGGCATAAGAAAGAGACTTCATCTTACCAGCTCCATCCCAGACAGAGAGAGACATCTCACATCCAAAGAAGGAATTACCTCTGGAGACTTCCATCGCCTTCTCCATGTCTTCCGCCCTACATCAGGAGATTAAAATTGGGACAACAGCCATCAACAAAAAGTACAGAGGTACTAACTTCCTTAACGTTGCACCAAAGCATTTTTATGCATGTCTTCTTTTTTTTTTGTGTTAAACATATGTATGCATTCAAATACATGAGGAACAGAGAAACAGGGTTACAAACATTTACTGGATAATTTTGAAGATGTAATATTGATATCTTTATTAGCAAACATTCAACCCAACACTGGGGGGGGCGGGTACTAGAACCCCCCTCTTTCTTCTGTCCTCATCACTCTCCAACCCTTCCTCTATCCCCTGGCTTAAGCTTCTACTTTTGACTGTTATACAGTTCTGCATACTGACATTTAAACACTCCATTCTAAATGAAATGCAAATAAAATCTCCAGCATTTACCTGAATCCTCCCCCTTGGGCCATACCCCCTCCCTCCCCCTTGTGCCATACCCCCTCCCACCCCTCCCCTCCCCCTAACACACCAAGAGTTCCATCTCTCATCACATTTGATTGTCATGATAGTAAAATTGTTTGAAGAAATGATCATCATTATGCAGGATGGATACGACAGCAGACTTAACTACAATCCAGCGCCTACCATCATTCGTAATCGATGACATGCTCCAATTGTCACAACGGACGAGGACTGACACAGATTTTCAAAGTCACTGTAGTAATGTGGATATTTGAAACCACTGAAAATGTAGAAACATCACTTCCCAACTAATTATCTCAAGGTTTGCTATCCCTTGTACAAACACATTTTGAAATATCGCCCTCCTACATAACAAACTGCAACCTGTTAAACACACACACACACATATATATGTATATACCCACACCTTGCACACCACCAGTCATTATGTCATCATATTATTAATTAGTCCTGATTGCCAAGCAACTGAAGTAGTACCCAGCAATAGTCACTATGTCCTCCCTGGAATATTTGAATGATCAATAAACACTGTTTCTTTCTTTTTGAGGAAAGAAAGTGTAATAATGAAAAGTGATACTTCCCTTCCTGACCTGACCCATCCCACCACAAACCACCTCCCACCCCACCCCCCATCCTTTCAACCCACAATACCCCAAACTATGGTACATCTGACCAATCTGAGACCTCCCCCTCTAACCCTTGGAATACACAACTCTCTTTTTCTTAGATGTGATGTTTGTGATGTCATGATCAGTAATTTATCCAGTTATGGAATCCAATCCACGTAGCTTTTTTAGATTTTCTCGTCCCAGGATATATACCACACTGTTGACACCACTCCTCACAGAATCCAACTTGGTCTGTGATGCAATGCTGTACTTCCACATAAAAATCCAATAGTAAATCCATTTATGAGATCCAGGAATTTCCTTTGGAGAACAGCAGTAAACAGCTGGGTGGGTCCACGGTGGTAGCATTATGTTATTCCAGGTTAAGAATCCAATAATCCTCCATGCGGGCAGAGTAGCATTTCCATGGCAACAGTCAATCCATTGAATGTAAAGAGCCCAAGAAATGTTGCAAATCCAAATTAAATGGGACCAATTTAGAAAATAACCAGGCACAACTAAATTATCATCTTAATATGTTATGTTTTGTTATCATCCCTCACCTTCCTCTTCCTCTCACACAACCTATCTCCAACCCCCCCCCCCATCCCCCACCCTCTTTTCTCTCCATCTCCTCCTGAGATTAATATTGACAAAAAATTCTTAACAACAAAATTGACCCTCAAAAGTCAAGAAATGAGGTTAAATATCTTACCTTTTGAAGAAGACAATTCCCTTCCTGTCCTCCCCCATACCCTGGACAGTAACCGCTGTCACCTGCCCGAACTTCTTGAATTCATGAAATAACCCGTCTTTAATACTTGAATCTGAAAGATAAAATCATGACTTCGAGTCTCAGATTACGAGGCAAGTGAACTCGAGTGCTTTCGCAAACTCGGAGTAAAAACAAGTCAAAATAGTTGACATTCAAAACAGATATTTTCAGTCTATTCTTATAAAATTTTGAAGTACAGAAAATCGATAGACTAAAGCAGATGACAATAGTGCCATAGTTATGAGAAGACAGGTAAGAGGGGGGGTAGGGAGGTGGTGAGAGGTAGAATAAAATGGGTATAATTTAGGAGGTTTGGTATAATTTAGAGGTGGGTATAATGGGTATAATTTAGAGGTAGAATAAAATGGGTGAGAGGTAGAATAAAATGAGAGGTAGAAAAAAAAGGGCTCCTGCCCTTCCCTCTGGCCGTAATCAACCGGACGTCACCGGGACCGTTAGGGGTACTCTTTCTCTCTCTCTCCACCTCTCCTTCGGCCCTCTCCTGGCCACTTTCCTCCACCTCTCTCACCACTTCTCCCTCCTCCTCTCTCTCTCTCTTGTCTCTCCTATATCTTTTTCTGGGGCACTGATGGCCTAAGGAATCAAGTCCAGCCTGCCCTAAAGTTTGCTTCTTAGACTCGTAAGCCACTGGTCTATCTAGTGCCACTGGGCTGGCGAAAAATTTATGCAGACCAGGCATGGGTCCCGTCTGGTGTAGGTTCTACACTTAGGACACCAATCGTGTTCGACCCAGGTTCTGCCTGGCCGAAACATCGAAAAGTTAAAGAAAAACTTCAGCTGGTTACGAGACAACTAAAACGCTCGAATTAAGGAAGGACTAACTCTTAAGCTTACGGAAATATGCAAACTAACAAGAGAGCGGGAAAGAACGGGAGGTATATAACGGTGAGTAGAGGTACGTAGCGTAACCTAGCAACGGCAAAATACGAAAAACGCTACGAAGTGGCCTAACAAAATCAACACAAGCTGAAAAAGAACATGAGAGAGCGAAATATAGAAGAAGAAATCGTGAATAGAAATACAATGTAGACATGCTATGAACATGAAAATACAACGACACGCCTATAGCGTGGGGAAGGGAAATTGGCGGGAAACCTAGGCAGTTCGCGGAACTGCTACCCCCGCAAAAAACCTAAGGGCGGAAACGCACTAGGAATAAAAACAGTCCCCAAAACCCTCCCTTTCAACAAAAAAGGATACTTATCGGGCTGGAAAGGACTGCAATACTCCTAAGAATCCGAGGAAAGAAAACTTCCAAAGATCGCTAAAGAAAACCAAGACGAAATCCAAGGGAAATATATCCACAAGAAATTCACGTGAAGACACTTTTAATGGTAGAATGAGTAATGAGGAGTGACCGAGGGGGGGGTTCGGTCATAGAGGGCGCACAGTGTTATTATTTTACCAGGACTTTATAGGCACGGTAGAATGAGGTGCTAAGGTTGTGAGGAGACAGGTAAGCGAGGAGCGAAGTAAATTACACAATTCCCTTCATGAAAATATTTCAATCTGAAATGGAAGTTCACAGAGTGAAAATGGACGACATTTCCAAGAGACGTGGCTTTAACTACAACATTTTTGTTTACTTGTAAGCCCATTGTGACAACTTCTTATACGATTGTCCGCATAATTTGCAACTCTAATTTAACGAGCGACATGTGTCATGTGTGCCTTTATAACTTCATCACAACATCACAACAGTGAAAATGTTGAACAAACTATTGGTATTCACTACCGCCGAGTAAAAGGCAGGGAACAAACACAGGCTTTGAACTTGTAATTATGGTTTAGCAAACACAGCTGCAAACCAAACATTTGTGACATATTAAAAGGCAAGATTCAGAAATTCCAATGACACAGCAATTTTCTGCATTAATAAAAAGTTCTGTGACATCTGACGTAACCAGCAGCAGAGATTTGGTTTCTTTGAGTTTTGTCTACATCGCAAGTTTCATTTGAGGAGGTGTGAGTAGGATAATAAACCTACTTTTGAAACTCATCCTGGCCCAACAAATACCCCGACACATATTTTGCAAGAGTAACGTCTTTTTCTTGGAAACTTCTTCACCCATTTTCCTAACTGTCTGTCAAACCACTATGTATGATTACGTTCCAGTGTGGTTATGTGGTCATTCCTACGTATGAATCTGAGCGTGATTGCTATAACCCTGTCAAATCTCTTCCTGCTTCCAATTAAAAGTTTTGGATTTCTATGTTTTCAATGTAATAAACCTTTAATTTCGGGCATGCCTCACAACTTTAACCAGCAATTTATGTCCGCGTAATATGTTTGCATGACTTGTAACAGGTTTTGCTATCGCTATGGAAACGTGATCTCAAATGGCCTATTTCTAATCACATAAGCAGACACGCTATCAACAATCTACAGGTTACAAAGCCATCCACCTTCAAAGTGCAGGACATCTCCCAAAAATACCTGCAACATTCAACTGCCAAAAATCTGAGAGTGAGTCCAGCAAAGAGGGCGCTACGTAGATTTGTAATGGATCAATGTTATTCAATAGAACAACATACTGTGAAAGTGAACTTGATAAACTGACTTTGATATATGTCTTCTTGTTTTGTCTTCTTCTTTGAAGTTTTAGACAATACAATGTTAAGGCATTGCACTTTGATGAGACAATATCATATATTGCAAAAGGAGTAATGTCTCAAGTGACAACAACAAGCCCTCCCCCTCTCTCTCTCTCTCAGTTAAAGGTTAAAAGTACTCTCTGATCTAATTCAATATTAGGCCTATATTATAGTGGACAAAATACTGAAAACGAAGAGGGAATTAGGTTTACTACTTTACTTTTCACAACATTTAACATTTCACAAATTATGAAAGAAAGTTTGTGCAATTTGGTCGTCAATTTCCGACAGTTTTACCAAAAATCATGAGTGTTATTTAAGCTAAGATTGCAGCTGGTCAAACTTAGACACCACTCATTTTTGTTACATATGGTAGCCTATACATTTGTTTTCACTGATGAACATATATGAACAACACGTTAAACAAAACACTTTTAAAAAGTAGTAAGATTGCAAACCAATGTATAAACTTTCTGGGGCTATTTGGGCTATTTGACTATGGCTATTTGGGGCTATTTGACATGAGCTATTTGACAAGGGCTATTTGACATGATTTTGCAGAATAGGCATTTTAATTCCAAACATGAGAACTGCTTAAAACAACAGTACTGCACAATGAATCTCATTCAAAATTGTTCATGCTCCCCCTACTTTTAGAAGGAGCAAGTTTTCACTTTCTATTGCACACAGTGCATTCATAGAAATTATATGCCATTCATTAATCGTACAATTTGCATATTTGTGAATTGTATTCACAGTGTGTAATGTGTACTGTAAAAAGTATTATGAGTGAGTGTACGTGTCTGTGTGTGTTAATGCCATGTACAGTATTGTGTGCATAACGAAACTATGTAAGTCTGTAACTGATATTAAAATATTACAACTATTAGTTTTATAATATCTTTGTCGTGTATGTTAGAGCACACATATATATATATGGGAAAAACATTTAATGCTTTTACTGGGAGGAAAATGGGTCTAATTTTTAAGGAGTACATAGGGGGAAATGGGAGTGTTCCAAACATATATATCTCAATATTGATCGACCTCCTGAGAAGTCACCAAGCCTAATCACAGAAAGAGATACACTGTCCTAATTTCTACTACTGCCAGAAGTTCAGGCAAATATACTGCCATTTTTGTAACAGCACCCACATCAATACCAATATCAGCACCCAAATCAGCACCAAGGAAAAAATACATGGCATTGTAGGCCAGCCCTCAACTTCCTCAAGACATACTATACGGCATTACACAATACCAGGCGTGGGTGCCGTGTTATAATTTAACCCACAAAGGTGGGACGGGATGTGGGGGCTTTGCCTACTCTTCAACCGTGGATGATAGGTGGGCGTGACCCCGTGTTTTAATTCAATTGAGATAGTGACCGTCGCAGTACTATCGATTTATTTCACAAGGAAACTGATATAAACACTTCAAAGACGGCCTCCGGTCAATATGTATGTGTAAATTCGAGAAGGGAAAACTCCCTTTGAAACACCCGCATCATCAAACACATCTAGAGATTGCAACAGACAAGTTTTGACAGGTTTATCAACTATAGGCTTCTGAACTTACTCTTCTTACACCATAAGGCAACTTCAATATCAACATCTGCCACACCAAGTTTTGACTTTACAACATGACTACCAATTTTCGCTCTTCATAAACAAACCAAAAAAGAAACAAAAATACCCGAAAGGTAACAACAAACACCTTGGTGGACTTAACAATTTCATTACGACAAATGGCAGTCTAAGCCACACAATAAACTAAGCATTGTAAAAGCAGTTTAAAAAAAAAAAAAAAATTACAGAATAAATTGCATCATGCCAGATCTACAGAATTTAACAAGTTCTCCGGCTCCTAAACTCTCCCATGATGCTTCACCCCCACCCCCCTGATGGAATTGAATTATCCAAAATAAGAAGGAAAAAAGAGCTATGAACCTTGATTCCAGCAAATCTGATCGAACATAAAAAGAAACCATACAACTTTATCAAGATTGGCCTTTAAAATAGGAGATGAAAATCCAGGAGGGTAGAAACGCCATCTCTCGCAAGCAGAAGGTCTCACGATTGGAAAAGTATGAACAAGAGTTCAAAGTCGGCAGTTGTATTATTCGTTACATTAAACCACATTTCCATCCCAGCCTCACTCCATTTTGATTTTCTTTCTTTAACAGCTGAAAGTTTATTGCCTCTGTTCGTTGGTTGCAGCGAAATAGTGAGTTGCAAAGTTTAATAATCGGTTTCAGAGAGCATTTGGTTCTCGTGACTCCACTTCCCCACTCTGTCTATAATCAGCAACAGCTTGCAAGAAAAGCCAGATATTGCTTTTTTTTAAAGCGGTCCCTGATTTAGAGTTTGCCAGATATGAAAACTTGCCTCCGGTGAAACTAATTGCAGGCATGTCCCATTCCAATCTGTAGTAGTAGTAAGGTTTGATATTGTTTGACTCACCATAAAATCTAAAAGAGAAACTAAGGTGCGTACTAGAAAGAAAAGAGTCAGGAAAAACTTTCCAAATTGATATCAAATTGAAGCTCGCACTTGTAATTTTTTTGGGAATAAATCAATGTCTGACATGAGTTAATATATAACGGAAAACCTTACGCAGGAAGACTAAATTGTTGACGTCGCATTGCGGTGCAAAGTTAAGGTGGATATAAACACTCGGTTATTATGATTTGCTTGGATCGGCATGGAATTTCCACCGGCCTGATCTGTAGCAGTGCTTAGAAGACCAACTACCATACAAAAAGAAGATAACTTCACTGAATTCCACTTAGTTCAAATACATAGCTTTGTGAAGGGGGGAGGGGGGAGGAAAAGAAGATAACTTCACTGAATTCCACTTAGTTCAAATACCTAGCTTAGGGGGGGGGGGGGTGAAAGTAGCAGAAGGGTAATTTCAAAGTAATGGATTCTTGACTTTTTTGGTAAAAATATAACATTCTTTCCACTATATTTCTAAAGCGGTCAAAATTTCCTGCACGCACACGGTGTAGTAAAATGTTTCTGTTTAGCTGAAATAATGCGTGGGGAGGGAAGGGGGAGGGGTTGGGAGGGCCATTGGGTGATTCTTGATATTTTCAGCCAAAACATATCCTTCTTCTGCAATATTGAAAAGCAGTCCAAATATTCTGCGAGCTCAAGGTAAAGGAAAAAGGTTCCATTTAGCCCAAATAACATAGATGGGGAGAGAGGGTGGGGAGGGAGCACTCTCAAAGTAATGGAGACTTCTCCATATTTTCAGTACACCTTTCTTCTTTCCACGATATTTAAAAATCTGTCAATATTTCCTGCAAAGCTGCAAGGTGAAGGGAAATGTCACTATTCAACTTCAAAACTGTGGTTTCCATTTTGCACTAGCTCATCTGAATTTTCTCCTTGTTCCCAGAATAAATACAAATATGATGCTACCATCTATAGAAAAGTTGTCAATTAATTTCCTACTCTGTTTCAAATAATCAAGGAGATTCAATTTTCCAAGTGACAAATGTACAGACACTACAGCCTCCATGATTGAAGCTTCAACCATTGTTCACAGCTTCCAGCCTCTAAACCCACCAGCCTGTACGAACCAAACAGACAATATACTCAACTGTATACAATGACCTCCATGAAAAATCATTCAAATACATTTCACAGTTTTGGCTTTCTCCTTCATCAGCGGAAAAAAAATCTGCAATCTCGTAAGATGTCTAGGAAGAAAAGCTTTCCGAAAAACGTTGAAAGACAAAAATGAATTTGACTAATGTCAAGGGTGAACACTCCAGCGGTCACAGGGGTCAAAGAAAATCGGAATCAAGTATAGATGACATGGTTCTGTACAATCATTCCGGCACCTTTTGGTTGGGGGTGGAACGGGAAAGGTCATATGTTTATTGGTATACACTATTTGGAAGGTAGCCAGTTCAAAGCACAGGCACAGGAAAGTGAGAGTACTTCTGTTGTGAGGAGATAGGTCAGTGAGGACCTGAAGCAAATTTGCGCCATCTCAAGATTTCCGCCCCATTATTTCTCCCCAGAAAGAGTTTTCAAATCTGAGAATGGTGGGTCTGGCAGCACTTCTGCCGCAGAGGCTGTAGAAAACACATTGTGTCACCAAATTTCAAACAAATTGTAACAAAAAGTTAAGGAAAAATGTACATCTGTCTTTTGTTTGAGTCATTAGAATTTACATAACAGTGGATTAACATTAATGTCTTGCATTGAAGAGCTGAGGGCATCACCAACTCAGCCTTACAAATGCATTCTTTAATTGCATAATTTAATGGTGAATATCTTGCAAGGACAGAAGGGCTGTCCAAACCATCACCGGCACTAAAAAAAAATCTGTTTCTTTTCCCCTGGACTTTTAAACATATAATGACTAAAATGCTTTATAAAGTCATCACAGAAGCACTCTGTCAATACACTTTCACAGTGAGTGCTACCAACATTAGATCTGCAAACAAGACATATCTCGATACCTTTCAGTACAAATTATTAATTGAAATCGTGACGTACCCCCTTTCAAGAAAGCAGGGGGGGGGAGGAAAAAAAATCTGATTATGTAAAGCTTTCGTAACGACATAAAAGACGCAAATTTACTAGTCAGACGACAGGAGAAAAACTCCGCCGATACAAATCTGCTACCGGAGAACCTGAAAATTCCACAGAGCTAAAGAAGCACTTAACCACAGAAGGCAGTTTTCAATTACACATCTCGCAAAACGATCCGAACAAATGAAGCGGAGAGGAAAACCGAGTCGGGAAATTAAATGGATTTTGACGAAAAGAAGAGTTTAAAGACGGGATAAAAATCCAGGGTGCATAAATGTTTTTTTTTCCTGTTTTACTTGTTTGTGGGGGGGGGGGGGGAGGAGGGGCTTTCTTCTACAATTACTGCATCCTTTTTCTTTCTTTTCTTCTTATTCTTGTTTTGTTTAGTCTTCTTTACCTTTCTGTACACTTGCTGTTTTGCATGCATCATTAATGACAGGAAGGATTTTGCTGGCAAAGTTGTTATTTAGAAAAGGAAAAAAAAAAACCTGAGACATGCTTTGCTGGTGTAACTGTAACCAGATATCAGAGAGAGTCAGAAAGAGAGAGAAGAGAGAAGAGAGCAATAGCAACTGATATTATTCTCAGAAAGAAACAGAGTCTGTTTCAGTATTAAGTCATTTTAACTCTGTGGGAGGATCTTTTAAAAACTTTAAAAAAAAGATAGAAAATGATAAGGAGACTTTTTTAAGCTCTGAAATTTTTAACTTTGGGGAGACTGAGAGAGACCGATTATTTAGAAAGCACCTTTCGTAGATATTATCCAGGAGGCAAATGGAGAAATAACTTTTTTTTATGCTCTTTCTCTCAACTTTGTCACCCAAGTAGGTTATTGCTTGGTATACAGTAAATGCCAACAAGAACTGAGAAATGGCTTTTTGAAAACAAATGAATAAATTAATTAGGACCTTGTGGTGTGTGTGTTGGTGATTAGGGAATTGAAATGACCTATTAGGGTCACAAATCAAAGACTGCCAGCAAGCAGTAGATGTATAGAAGTTACATCGCTGCTATCAAACAATGTTGGAGATAACATCCAATGTCACAGCATACTGTCACTTCCCTATCTATACATATCATACATAATTGACCATTTGTGCTGAGCATTTTCCGATGTGATGCTGGATCATTTTTTCCCCCGGACATCTCATTACCCTCCATTTAATACTAGACTCCATTTGTCAGGACTTGGTTAATATTGTACACTAGAAATACGCTGAAGGCCCTATTGGTATTTCATGAAAGGATGACTTCAGGCAGAATTTTAGTCAAGATTGATACATTATAGTCCAAGGGGGAGGCGGCTAATGTCGGCTAGCTTCAAACATTCCAGGTACCACAAATGCTAGGGGAACACAATAGATCTGGGCATGACCATGAGCGAAACAAATGTAAGAACAACATTTTCTATCGCAAATCGACAGAGGCGAAGGTTATTCGGCAACACAGTTTGTGATAAAAACAAAACTTTTTCGTAGATTGAGAGCAACTGGAGAAAAAAAATGAAAGGAAAAATGCAAAATAGAAGATAAACGAGAGGGAAAATGTTATGTGTCATACATGTAACAGAAAAAAAATTTCCTTTTGACAACCAAGTTTGAAGAAACTCACCACTTGATCTTGCTGGTAAATTTCGCACACACAAACCGGCAAACTTTGATCCTCCCATCGAACTCTGTGTCGTCTCTGTGTTGCGACTCTCCCCGTCGCTCTCGCGGTCCCGGCTCCTGGACCGCGACCAAACCTCGCTACCCGTGTCGCTGCTGTGTGAGTCTGTGCTCTTGCTTCTCGATCGCGATCGACTGTTGCTCTTTGATTTACGACCCGACCCAGAGCCAGAACGAGCCGAGGGGCTCTGGCCGGGTAGTGTTTTGAACGTTTTAAGACGAGACTTCCGCAGGGAAACATCACCGAAGGTTTCTCCGTACGAATCTTTGAGGTAGTCCGGGTCGTTTTCGTATTGATCCGAAGATCTGGAATGTGAATAAAAATTTGCACGAGTCCTATCTCTTTGCCTTTCTCGGTACGCAGGTGACGAGCTAGTCTCGTCCCTGTACTGTGAGTTCTCACGCCCATAATGCTGTCCGTAAGATCGTTCAAATTCATAGTTTGCATTTGCTGTGTCATACCTGTCCTCCACTGGTCTGTAACAAAAAAGAGAGAAACAACAAAATTTTTTAAGTGGTTGCATTGTATGAAAACCAATGACAATCCTCCTCCTTCAAGTGACATAACCACTACCAGGGATTCACAGCATGCTGAGTTGCTGACGAGACAAAATCCTACTGAACGAATCCAGAACTGCTAATAATAGTTTACTCGTGACCAATTTACTTCTGGATAAAACATTTTCATCCTTTAAAGAAATGGACAACCCGGCACACTCCCCCCATCTTTGTCAGTCTAATATAGCAATCCCAGTACTTTATCCTCATGATAATCCTAATCCTAATCAGCCTAATCACAAATCCTCATCCCAATATCACAGATTATCCTAATATCGCAATTGGGTACATTTCTTACCAACATTTTAATTTCTTCTCCGCACAGATTTTGCACATTAATTGAAGATAAAAAACTGCCAGATTGAAAAAGTCATCTCAGGTTTGTTTACAAACTGCTCGGTCTCTGTTGCTTTTGACGTACATTAATTTGGTTCGTTCCACTATGCACTAAGTACACAACATTGTCGTGCCTCATACTGCAATGTCCACGTTGACCTCAAACTCCCCCCAACCCCCCTGACAGCACGACGGAATGACGCATTCACTCCAGCGTGACGACAGACCGCAAAGAATCTCAGGATTCCCAATACACCGCAGCAGGGTTTACTTGTTTCACATCTCCCTTCATGAGCGATAAAAGTAGATCTTTTCGCAGAAGCTCTACGCAGGGGCTGTCGCCCATTAAGAGATATAGCTCGACCTACCTCTAAAATTAACACACATAGTACACACACAGGCATACCTTGCATACTGAACATATCTCTTGTTACCCAATTACAGTAAAGCACTCTTGACTTCTGGGTCTCCCAATTAAAAATAGCAAACGTGTGAGGTTAGTCCTCACATGCACACGGAAACTAGCCCTCTCTTCACTTCTCTCAAAGAGCGAAACTTTGTTTATGAAAAGGGGCCTTTCAGGAGAACCAAAGTTGACAAACGGACTTTGGCAAATCCAGGTTTTCTATGAACCCAAGAGTGTCAGTGTTTACCAATTTGTGGACTGGCCAAAATTCCTAGAAAAATGAGTATGGGTATAAAACATTAAGTACTGTACATATCTTGACTTGCAGGTATCATCAGTTGATGCATACGTTTTGTAATTTGGCAACAGCGCCAAAGCCAATAGCCAATACATGTAGTATTTCACAATGGATACAGTGTAACTACTAAATACCAACTGCAGAGTTTCTGCCACATGATTAAAATTAATTTCCCCAAAGACAAATTTAAGGGTAGCCATTTACCAATTGTAATAATCTATATATACACATATATATTAATATATATATATATACATATATATATATATATATAAAAATATTAATCATTCAAAACACCATCTGTTCCTGGATGGTTCAATGTCCAAAATCAAAAACAAAGAGAAAAGAGAAAAGAAATGATTACCAAGAAATTGGTTAATTTGAACAAAAGCTTTAAACATGTTACCATATGCTCATCTTGAGAGAGATCATTTTTTTTTAGGTGTACACTATCTAGTAGGTGTAGACTGGTAGACTGAAGACAGGTGTCTAGGTGTAGACCAGACTAACGATTATGATTCACATACAATTCAAGTTGTAACTAACCATAGCTCAATCAATGGCGTTAGTTTTACTAAAACAGACGGACAGATGTCACAACATTTTGTTGCGCAGAAAAATTCAACCATGATCCTGTCCGCATTAATATAGCTATTTACACACATACATATATATATATAATATATATGTGTGTGTGAATTAGTTGAGACTAGTGGAACACTAGTAGTTGTTACTCAGAGTTTCACACGTTGAGGGATCATCAGACAACTAATTCTCATCTATTGTAACCTGGTTTACCAAGCCAATACAGTCAAACAGAGTCCTCCCCACCACACTACCTAGGAATAGACCAACACCAGCTTACAGGAGAGAAAGAAACTGCTTTGTCACCATTACGTCACTAAATATCTTACCATCCTATTGCTGCCCAATGTAAACCAAAGTTGTCTATAGCTATTGTTTCCATAGTGTTTAAATACAGGCACTTTCAATGACAGGTCACAAGCTAACTTTTTTCATTTTCTATTTTTACAGTAAACAAATGCCAATTCATTGGTTATCTTTTCAAGAAGTTTATATAATTCCCCATTATACTACCCTTATTTTCTTTCCACTGGGTGATCCCTTTATACTACTCCAATCACTGTATGCCTGCCTGCTATAATGTCCTGTAACTCATAAAAACACACACACACACATATATATATATGTACATATATATACATATACATATATATATATATATATATATATATATATATATTGTGTTGGGCCTCCCTACCTACCCTATTCATCCCTTAACACCACGTTTGGCACAAAGCCAAGATGGAAAATTCATGGCTAACCATGTACACAGCATATATATGTATATATATATTTAGTATAGCTCTCTGTATAGTGTTAGTACTTCAGCCTTCACTTCACAATGGCAGCGACATCATAGCAATAGACCCAGAGATGTTATTATAGTTCCTACATGATGTTTGCATTGGCACTGTGTGCTCTCTCTGTTCAGTTTTCAATGCAAGCTTTTCTGTACTGTAGACAAGGCTGTTGCAATAATAAGCTACATGGCCTTAGGTATTTCTTTACACACTACAGGGAGAGCTTAAATGGCTGAGGTCACTTCCATATAAGGGCATGTTTATGTGTTTGCCAGAGAACAGCAGGGAATGAGTGATAGGACTGCTAGCCACAGACATCAAGCTAGGTTATTAATAATGAGTGCCACACTAAGGGGAGGAGAGCTCTGTGTGTGTGTGCATGTGAAATGGATATATGGATGGGTTGTATATTAGGTAAAGGCTATGTGCATAACAACAACTGCGGGCTTTTGCATTAAGTATTATGCATTGGGTGTATACGTCGCTCGTTGTGTGTGCGATTGCAGCGCGGGATAATATGGTGGCTGTGTGTGGACAATTAAATGTCTGACTGCCTTGTTGATTTATGCAGCAGTGAGTTTGTCGCTTTTATCAGAAGAGGCTGAATATATTATGCAGGGTAACATTACTGTCAATGACATATTATTGCTGTTAGTACATATAAAAAAACTACAGACTAGGAAATGTTTGATTCAAAACATCGAGAACAAGATACGCAGCCAAAAGTTTGAAATCTCTTTGGGTTCAGTTTAGCTGCAGACATGCTGTGGTCAAGATCATACAATGGTAATGCAGAGGAGGGGGGGGGGGGTAGGTTTGGGCATGTGTCATGTGGTGAGGTCAACTCTTTGTTTTCTTTATCTCTCTTTTTCTTTTTGTTTCTGCGAAGTTCAAAATAACTACCATAAACATGAAGGAACAGCAAACAAAGGGATAAAAGCCGTTCAGCATAAATCTACATATACATATAAAGTTTGTTCCCGGAAAATCTGTAAGATAAAAATTTTTTTTACCAAAAGGGAATTCAGTCACAGGTTCTACTTCAAACTTCTTTTCTATATTTACTACTCAAAAACAATATTTCATCATGTTCAGTGTGATCGGATCTTTTATTTTGTTTTTGTTGTTGATTGCACTGTCAAATTATATAAGTATAATCATAATTATCTTCTCAAAAATTGTACGTGGTCGATCATTTATTTACCAGGCCTCACAATTCGTGCTATTTTACTGAACTAAATGTCATTGGATTTGGTTTTTGCCGGTAAGTAGAAAGAACAAGTTACAGGTAATTTTCTGCCTGTGGACATTCAGAATATTTTTTTATTGTTTGGTTAATAATTGTTGGTCAAGGAATCAAAGGGATTTCCGTACCAAACATAACCCGTTACTATTATCAACACATATTTTTGGGCTGCTCCCATATTGCTTGCCACACGAGTGACTGAATTCAGAAAAATTGGACTTGAGCTTTTAGATGTTTTGAGCACCGACATTTTTTGAGCAAGTAGCTAAAACTGAAAACCTAGGTCTGTTTAGATTGATGCAGTGTTGATTGGAACAATGAGGACATGATAGTCTAATATTCAAAAACTTGATATGATTTTGTGTATGTTACATACAAAATGTTACGTTGTAACATCTGAATGTTATTTGTATCAATATTTCTGTATTAAAACTTTAAAATGTTCATTAACTTTTGGCCAAAACAAAAAAAATCTTCTTTTCAGTATTTTATCTCTTTATATCGTTATTCTGGAAACGTTTCACAGAAACGGGCAGGTTGTCCTTTCTGAACTCTCTGTCTCTTTCCAAATGTCCTCCGTCTTATTTTTTTTATCTTTTCCGAGCGACAATTCTGCTCGGCTTTGCCAACACAGAGTTTCTACGAGCTCTACGAGCGACTGTGGAAAAACACTCTTTACAATTTACAGAGCGCGAGGAGGAGCAGCAAGCCGGAGCCAGAAGATGAAATTTGAATTGCAAATTCAAAGAGAGGGATATTCATAGAGGCGTTTCGACTCTCCTGATCGGAAATATGACAACTCCTACGGAATGGCCTTGAGCAATCGAGCTAACCGGAGGAACGGATGACGAGAGTAGAGCGTATAGACTCTGTTGGTAGTACGACGACGCAGCCAGCTCTGCTTCCACCCCGTTGCTCGTGGGGAGATCTGAAATGTCATTCGCTGTGTCGCACGGTACTTTGGGAGAGATCAATTTGCATTTCATTCGACGTCAGGGAGGCAAGGAAAACGGTGGAGAGAATTGCAGCCCGATGGAATGGATCTGATCGACTGAGTCTCGGTGAGCTCCAACCTTGTGACAGAAGCGAGGAAGGAAGAGACTCATCCAGAAGTAAACACCAGTGACTTTGCTTTATTTTTTGGTAGCCTTCACCTTTTCCTTCAAAGAACATATATATATAATATGGACAGCAATTGCAAATTTAATAACAAACATCAATTTAGTTATGAGAGAATGAGTTGGAGGGGGGAATGGGGGGAAGGAGTCAATGACATATAACCCCCAAAGTTCAGAGATTTGCTCCAATACCGCTACCGCCCTCAGTCACTCTCAAAATGTCCGTCATTTTAATTGAGCTTAAAAGCAGAGACATTGTGAAGGTTTCAAAGCAGGTATCATACTTCTGTCGAGATTTTAATAGACCAAAATAGTCAGACAATGAACAGATAGAAAAAGATGAATTTAGTTCCTACCAGATCAGGAACACCCCCAAAGGAATAAACGCAATGTCAAATTATTGTCAAAGATTCAGTTGGATGACACATTACTTTTTTTCTTTTCTTTTCTTTTCTCTTCTTTCTTTCTTAAAACAATAGATAACATATAAGATTATGCCAGAAATGACTCGACAACAATTTGCATTTTCCAACCCCCAGATGACCAAATTAACGGTTATTATGGAAAGTAAGGTTTCGCCCCCTTGATGATTCTCTCTGTTTGAAAACGGGTGATGGATGTGAAGAAGAAAGAAGAAATCCCACAGGTTTAATTTACCTGTACGCCTACATTAAGCTTCTGTATAGTTTTATGAGATTGAAGTACTGAAAGGTCTCCTCATTAAATGAAGGAAAATTCTGCTTCCAAGGCAATTAATAATATTCATCATCTAAAATGGGAAACCAGAAAGTTCATTTTTTTTTAACTTTCTTGTTGTCAGTAGTGAAGCTAGCATTTAGACATGTATCCTTGTGGAATTTTAGTATCACTGGTACAGAGTGAAAGCTTACCATTAAAAACACACAAAAAAACAGTGATTTACAGCATTTACTCCAAACAGCATCATGTCAGTTGGTCAGCTTTAACAGTCTAAATTAAATTTGTTCAGAAATTCAATGTTTCACAAGCTATGCTATATAGTAGAAGCCCTCTGTCTTTACCTTGAGCAGCTCAATTGCTTACCACTGCAGTGTCTGCAACTACCAGTCAAAACTTAAATCGACAAACTCAAAAGCACAGGTACTTCGATAATTTAAAACAAGCCTTGTTCCTAAATCAGCTACAAAACACTGTCTGTTTTTTTTCTTCTTCCTTTTTTTTTCCCTAGGTGTTTTACCTTTTCCTGTTTTTTTTTTCTATTTTCCTTATATCTCTCTTTTTTTTCTTTTTCTTTTTTGAAACAAACCCACCTGCTGTTCAAATTTCCCACATCTCTCTATACCTTTTACAGTGCCTCAGTCTTCCCTCATGGGAGTCACCTTTTTTGAAAGTCCTAAAGCTTACATTCACATGTGGTTTCCACAATCAGACAACGTTACCACCCCCAAGGGAGTAACTAGGGGTAACCTAACCCTGACCTGGGTCCTGATTGGTCTCTGTTGCTTCATAGGGTAGGACAAGGTCACATGAGAGGGAGAGGGTCACAAACCACTTTCCTTATTGTTTTGACAGCCAGAGATATCTCCTTCCTTGACAGGGCAGAGAAGAGGGCAAGTTTATATTATATACAGTATACTCTACAATCTTCAGTGGTTAGTTACACCTTTGCTATCTTTAAAGGAGCTTACTGCAAACAAACTGCCTGTGTGATATATATATATATATATATATATATATCTATATTATAATCTACATGGAGCAGGTTCACATACTGGAGTTGTCAATTGGGAGGGATATGATTATAGGCCAAAGGGGATGATGTCTATTGTCATCTAAAGAATAATGGAAGTCCATATTCTGCTCTATTAGCAAATTGTTGAATGTGGTTTAGATTACAGGTGTTCTTGAAGGCTTTTGAAGGGACTTTCCAAAAACAAATATATATATATATCTATATATATATATATTTATATATGTATCATCTTGGTATGGTTTTCAACTGCAGTGAATACCCACCAATATACAAAAACATTTTATTCACATAGCTTTAACATATATACCTGCTTTGGTGATATAATACCCCAAGTCTGTCCCACCCAAAGGAAATGTAATCAAAGACCAACAAATTCAAGTTATTCCTTCTAAAATTTAAGATTTATACCAATTACTGCATCAAAGAGCAAACATCTACAAACTAACAAGATATATATATATATCGTCTGTCACTTTTTCCCACCTCTGAGCGTCTTGCGTTTTGTAAGAGATTGAACGGCCTGACCGCACACAAAAAACTAACTAAACAAGGAAAATGCTCCGACACAACCACACCATCCTGCAACCTTCGTACTTCCAGGGTACCTTAAAAAACCAAAGTAAAACACGACCTTCGTGTCGCTAATCAAGTGTGACCAAAGCCTCACCAAAGCAAAAAAGAGAGAATAGAAGATAAAAAGGGGTTTAAGAGTTTCCTTTGCAAACACGAGCTTCCTTTCAAAATGGGCCTGGTTCTTAACTATGCAAACACGTAAATGGAATTTGCTTT
This sequence comes from Apostichopus japonicus, assembly GCF_037975245.1. NCBI lineage: Eukaryota > Metazoa > Echinodermata > Holothuroidea > Aspidochirotida > Stichopodidae > Apostichopus > Apostichopus japonicus. Next base: position 15,872,409 of record NC_092571.1, read on the forward strand.
CCACTAGGTTGGCTCTTGTTTGAGCACAGGCCTATGTGAGCATACACACAAATTAACCAGTTAGCCTAGAGAGTATATCATCCTAATAGCTAAGCTAAATCTTTTTGAATGGACTGTATTACATAACAAGTGCTTGTGAAATATGCCTCTTGAAATTGCATTTTCGGCACCAGGTAGTAAACTGAGCACCGAGTACCCAAGCTGGTAACCAAGCAAGTACCCAAATGGGTACCAAACCAAGTACCCAACCAGGTACCCGACGTGACTCTGTTGTCGAAAAATCATGTGCCATTATGTCCTGCATCCTTGAGAACAACGGTCCACATCCCCACAACCGGGTAGCTTTCTTGAGGACTGAGCCACCATCCCACAAGATCTCCACCCCTCACAAGACCCCCCCCCACCCCTCAGAATCAAATGCTCAGAAAGCACGACAGCTGGCACGGACTATGGACAGACGATGGCAAGCTTAGGAAGATGTCGATAAATCTTCAGCAACTGGAAAAATTCTCTGACCCACCGGGACATTTTGGCAATCGACATTTGGGTTGTGCCCCATATATTGCAGAGCGTCACTTTAGCTTGAATTCCCCAATATGAGAGTGCTTTATGGTATATAGTCAATAGCAGCAGTACAGCAATCACATGTTATATGACTTACGTACCAAAGTCCTTTCTCATATGAAACAAACAAACAAACAAACAAAGGGCTAAAAAAGTATTAATCAACAGATTGGAATTGAAAAGAATAAAAATTTAACTTTGGTATCGCATATTCCTTCATTTCGTCTCCTCCAGGCTTTCTTTTTGTTGTTTCGTTTTCTGAATTAGTTGACTGCTTTACAATGCATGGCATAGCAAATCCCACTAATTGGGCTCATTCTACAGGGCTTTTTACTACTTGGAAAACAGTGCATACTCAAATTTTTACAAAACATCTGTGACCCCCAGCAAAGCAGGGCAAACAGACTTCCTTAAATTAGCTCACTGAGGGCAACAGAATTTGAAACCAAGCGGGGGAGAGGTAACCCTGTTGGGTTAGTTAATATTTTTAGTTCTTTAAATGGCTTCCTGGTTTCATGAGTGAAGAAGGAACTTGCTCATTAATCCTAAACTGAGAGTGCTTTTCAATCTCCTGGAAAACGAAGAGCAACCCATATCCAAGGACGTGAGCAGACATCCTGTTTTTCCATCGATCTTCAACCTAGATAACATGTTCAGTTTTGGTTAAGTATAGCATTAAGTCCTCCAAATATAATATCTAGCATTTTATCCAAGGATACAAAACATTTTAGAGAACAGCCAAATCTCAGTGGGGGGTGGGAATGGGGGGGGCTCCTTTTTTTCGAGGTCATGCCATCTCTCTGAAAGTCTAACAGGGACACCATGCAGATGTACAAACAAATCCAAGCTCAAAACTATAGCTAGCTAAGTAGTCAACCTGTTCATGTTTCTTCAAATAATCAAAAACATTTGTTGATGAGTCACATGAATTTGATGTTTATTTAGGGTTTTGTCGATCAATACTACTGACATTATGGAACTGTCTGAGTGACAAATTTGTCAGAATCGGACTGAATCAGTAATGAGTCTTTTCAACAAAAAAGGGGGTGGTTATTTCAGAGCAAAAGTACACCAACTTTTGCATCCAAGCAATACATAAAACAATACTTGTTATTGAGGGCTGAATTCCTTAGACAGTGGAACACAATTGCTTCTCAGTATAATTCATTGTGGCCTTGAGCCACTACCTTCCAATGAAATCAAGCGGATCGGGTTTGCCCAAACTTTGTTAAAACTAAGACGATGCAATGCAGCTACTATGAGGGTATCCCAAGTCTACAGGGTACCAAAGGGGATCACCACGCAAAGGACACATCAACACTCTTTTCTGCCTGTTCATTTGCTCATTGTGTACCCTTTTGAAGTATCCATACCGATCAAGAATAGACGTTCAAACCTGTTTTATTTCTTGGTTTGTGAGGTTTCACAGACTAATTCAACACATACACAAACATACTTGTACACATATTCACACACATCATGACCACATTGATACAAGACATCCAAATACATAGAACCATTAAATTATGACAGCATACATTCCTTCTGCCGGCAGGCAGTACCTAAGCCAAAACATTTTTTCCTTGATTTGATTATGAAATGCAGCTGGCCTCCTTAAGGGTTGTGGGACGGGGAGCAGGGGGGTACCCTGGCCTCCTCAAAATTGTGGGGCAGAGGGAGGCGGGGGGTGTACCCTTCCGCTGTCACTGTACACAAGATCAAACTAATGAAACCGAGGAAAGAATGAGATACTGACCCGCCTCCTCTCCGATTATCGTACCGTGGTATTCTTCCCGGCAAGTCATACTCTCGACTCGTCTCACCAGGATGGATCTCTGTTGGGGAATCTGGATTGTTGTACTCAATTTGCAAGTCTCGTTCGCCGATAGTAATGACCGAAGCATCGTGGGCTTTGGTGGCGCTGTTTATATCCACAAAATCCACAAAGGCTGATTGGGAACCGTCTGTGTCTCGCTTGCCCGTGAGCTTTGCACTTTCAACACGACCGTATCTGCAAAGAGATGCGAGGAAAACGAAAGATGCTGAATCAACATTTCTCATCCATCTTATAGTCGATGAAGAGAGCAAAATTATTCAAAACGAATAATTAACCAATAAAACACAAAGGCCAAAGCTGGACAAAGGATGGATGAATATCTGGCACAGAATCCCATCCAGATGAAAACAGAAACATGTTTTGCTGTGAAGATTTTATCTTCATTTATGTCACAGAGAGAGGAGGGGCAGGGGACACATTTTTAAGAAAAGCTTGATGGTGAGGCTGCCCATCCCATACTTTGATATCATGTTCTCGAAATTGTTGGAAAACATTTGGCTCTTCAGTTTAAAGTTTAAATATGCATTTTGTATTTGGTCGTTATTTTGTATTAATCTGACCAAGCCATACTATATTTATATATGTGTGGACAGCTCTCAATATCTGTTCAAATTTGTTTCAAATTTATTTCTCTTACATGTAAGTTTTACCCCAAAAAATATTGGATATATGGAAAAAGACTAGGAAAATGTAAGCATTTAACATGCTAGTGACCTTTTAAGGAGGAGGAACACATCTATATATATATATATATATACATACATGAGTAAATATCTATTTATATATATTCCCCCAAAACTAACCGGTTTGGGAATTTACGAACGACAATACCTACCTGTCTCCATTCAAAATGGAGACAGGTAAGAAGAAAGGAGTGCTCTCCTCGTTTTATTCGAAAGTTTTAGATCAGTAATTGTGTGATTTTGTTTCTATTGATTTTATACACATTGTATAATTTTAATATTAATAATATTCTTATTTCATTTTGATCGTAGTTTAAGAATCTTACTCGCTTATACTCATTCATAATTTCATACTTCATTTAGCATTTTTAATTTGCAACATTTTAGTTTTATACTTATATATTTTAATTGATATTTATCTATTTTTGTATTGTACGAGGGCCTCGTGGAAGATTAGCTTCGGCTAAACGAGCTACCCTCTCAAAATAAAGTTTAATAAAATAAATCATAATAATAAATAAGACCAAGTATACAAGTAGGCAAATACAAGATACAGTAGAGGTTCCATAGAAGTGAAGCACATGTGTTTTGCTATGGGTTGTAATAACAAGCTGTATGGCTGAGTTCTATTACACTTGTGACTACATGTATATTTCAATGATAGCTGTAATCTCATCAATAAAAGATGTTTTCCCAGCCACCAAATTTAATCGGACTAGTTAATTTCCCCTTATAATCTAATGTTGCCATGACGACGCAAAGTGCACCCTCGTGTCAACACAATCTAACTTCAATGCTGTTTACTTTGATGGGCTCCAGTGGAAACTGCACCTACATTTCCCACTACAACCATTTTTAACAATGAAACAGGTATTCAATCTCTTTTGGAAACCAATTGGGGGTGGAAAACCTCCGCAATTTCACCGCATGGATTTTGTGAAACAATATTAAATAACTTTGTTCTGCATTCAACTTGATACAGTCATGATATACATCAAAGATATGACGGTGGAGATTGACTGAGTTTTGATTAAGCGATATTTCCCACGGTATGGAAAGTTTGCATCATCCTTACTAATAAATCATATACCCACGTACATAATAGGGATACACCCTCAATAACGATAGCAAAGAGCATCTACTAAAAAGAGAGAAATCCACGGGGGGGGGGGGGGGGAATACTCTCATAGACAGCTTTTGAGTGGTAGAATGAGAAGGATGGGTCATAGGTCGGTAGCAAACAGTCTAAGGGTGTACGGTGATAAGAAGGTTACCGATTCACTCTAGACACCATGGAGTCAGAGCGATGAGGTTGTGCAGAGACCAGGGAGGGGGTGGTGGGAATGAGATGGTATAACATAAAGCTCATTGGATATACCCCTTAAGGTTTAAAAGAGATGTTATTCAGGTACAGTATACAACGATCGTCTATAATTAATATGCCCCCCCCCAAAAAAAAAATGACTGGTTGGGTATTTATGAATGACAATGCCTTCCTGTCTTGTTTACAAACTCGCACTCTGACCTACCATGTCTACAAACTGGTAGCAGTATTGCACTGCACCCCCTAATAAACCCTTTACAGACTTCTGAATGGCAGGAGGGTTATGACCTTAGAAGGTGATGGACCCTAGAGGGTCATCAGGAGGGGGGGGGGGCACAGCGCAAGGATGTCGCCGGTTTGTAGGCATGGTAGATCAGAGTGTGTGTACGTAAAGGATACACCTAGTCAGGTAAGGGTGCAATTAATTAAATACACCTGTAGTTAAATGACTCATTAATGGTATAAATTTACTCCACTACATAAATTGAATGTCCCCTATTCTTAATTATGGAAGAATTCGATGTGGATTTAAAGTTCAAGTAATCTTGCATTTCCATTTCCATTAATTCGCATCCAGGACCATGATCTTACATCATGCAGCAGTTATACTACCCGCTGGAGCATCTCCCTAATTATTTGCCGAAAGTTGTAACTTTTTGTTTGTTTTTTACTGATTGATATCGGCAAGGGAGAGGAGGAGAGGAGGAGAGAAGAGGAAGGAATGGGAAGAATAAAGGAGGGAGGAAGGAAGGAAGAAAAACAGGAGGAGGAGGGGAAGAAAAAAGAGGGAGGAAGACAGGAAGGGCAAGGAAGGGAAAGGAGAGAGAACAAAGCAGGAAGTCAAGTAAAAGAATGGAGAGGAAATAGCAAGGAGGGATAGAATAGCAAGACCCCCCAATCCCCTGTAACACCAGCGATCCTTGGCAACCCGATATCCCTTACTTAAATGTGGCGGCCCAGTTGGTCCATGAGTTTTTCACCCCGAGGTGTTACCATATGATAACCAGATCATATACCTATTTTGGAACGAACCGTTCTGGGAAACAATTACTAGAGATTAATAACATCGTTAAAATGCAAATCATCACAAGCAGCACAGGGGGATATACACACACACACACCAAACATTAGAGACCTTTTGTTTTGCATTCTGTCTGACGAACCCGGTACGAACTGTTTAGTTGCGTGTTGGCTTCAATATTGATAACACAGATGGCTGGGAGAAGATGAGCCCAGGTATAATCACAAGAGGAAGGGTACACTTCCCTTTCCAAACTGTATCACTTCCGTGGAAATTTGAAAAAGTTGGCCATAGAAGCATCCCTCTCAATCGAGATATATTAGTGAAACTTCCTGCCTTACAAAGCAAAGCACACAGCCGTGTGGGATAATGAAAGGACGGGATGGTAAACAAAGTATCCAGCGGGCAAATTTATATGACTTTGTGAAATTACAGCAGGGTAAAGGACGATCGTTTCCCATTGTCAAATGCTCTTTACTATGGGGTTAATAGGTCAGGTATTTTTTATTTCAGTCCATACACCATTTAAACATACAAACCAACTGGGATGTAATTACAAGGCACTCAATTAGTTTCGACTACTATACTTTGTAATTTGTTAATTTTGAGATCTTAAAAGTACCAACATTTTGACAAGAAATTGCATAGTCTTCACCAATGACATCTTAGACAGTACGAAGTAGTGAGAGTATATCATTTTTTCCCAGATCCTACCACCCATCCACTCCCACCCTGGAAAATGCTTCTCTTGTCCATACCACCATCTTCATTTCCTCTCCAGCCTCTTGTCCAAAAGTTTAATTCACAAAACAGGCATACTCGAATTTAGGGGGAAAATAAACCTTATAAAATTTGATTTTCCTTCCAGCTCTAAAATCCTTCTCTCTCTCTACCCTTCCTCTTTCATCAATCTTCATCTACCACGGGTCCAAGGACAGCTGCACCTCCCCACCCCTTCCCACACACTTCCAAACCTTTCATCCAAACCCCACATTCCAAGCCCCTCCACCTTTTTTCACCTCTAACCATTTACCTCACCATTCTAACCCTTCACCCCACCACACTTTCAGGCTCCCCATCCCTCCTCCGTACACCAGAAAGAGGGGCTTCACAAAATGTGATACTTTCAATTTTTGTGAAAAGGTTATTTGTATCCAAAGGTTGTTTGTGATAGATAACCCATGAAACTCATTGCAAGGACGACAACAACAATGACGACGACAACAGAGTTGTATAAAACTTGGCATGATAAATGAGCACATGTGGAATGCAGCCTACATCAATCACTGACATGACCTTTGAAAAAAAAATTACCTTGGACTAGCTTACAACACAGTCATCATTATCTTCTTTTATCACTGCTTACTGGCATGGAACTGCAAGGCCCTGTGTTGCCTCAATACAGCAGTCAGCAACCAGCCAATGCTGTTCCTTCCCAGTGATTTATTTATACACCCCAACTACTGCATGACTTGACTACTGGTGAACATATTGCTTAACTGTAAAACCTTTTGGCAGTTGACACAAACTGACCTCAAAGAGAAGTAGTTTACTACAAAACCCACAAGGGGACAAACCACAAAGCTTCTTTACCCAGAAGATAACGCTCACCACAGGTAGTACAAAGAATAGAGTGGGATTTAAAGGAGCAATGGAGTGTGCTTTAAAGGAGCATTTTGCAAGCAGGGGATCATTATGTAGCCTGCAGTGTTTTTTACTTTCTGTATGACGCTGTGAGGCGGGCTTTCGTTAAAGGAGTGACCTTCTGTTGGAAACACATGAAAATTGGGCCACCTTCACTTCAAAGCTTGGTACAGATTTATTTGGGTCAAGTCATTATAATGGTTTATCTAGAGGTTTTTTATTTTTTAATTACACAGGTATACTATTCTCAAGTCAGGTGTGAAATGGTTTCATTTCTTTTCGAAAACCAGACGGACAAACTTTTCTGTTCTCAGATTCTTCTTTTGCTTCCCCTTCTCAAAAAACAAAAACTAAAACACACCCATCAATGTTTAACTTCTACGGAAGAAATCTTTCAGAATAACAACAGCTCGATATTGTCACATTTATTCTTGATCAAGTCTTCAGTCCTGTGTGCGAGGAACATTCCTAAATGGAATGAGACTTTTTCTTAGCTGTTTGAGGAAGTTGTCCATGGCAGTTATCTCTATGGTTGGGTTTGTGTCTCCTTTAAGACAACCTACCAGATTTAATATACCAGGGAATCCACATCCTGTTCCCTCGTGTTCCGAGACCACCGCAAAAAAGTAAATATGATATAAATTCCCCAAACCTTTCAAATAATGCTATGATCTCATATTGTCAGTACGTACATAATTATATTGAACTCCTTCCCCCCCTTTCAACATCTGAGTAATTTCAGTGTTTTCACAGATAATGGAGAGTTGCATAGCGAAGACCCTGACAAGCATCAACTACAGAAAAATATGTTTACTGACATGAAGAGGCAAGGATTTAATTAACTGCTAAAAGTCATGGTCATTTGGGAGAGCGATGTTTTGAATGGAAACACTGAAAAACATTCATGGTTTCGATCAGCTTCCCAATTAAAACCAAACTAATATGTAGGACAAACAAATTTCTAACAACGTGACACGCAAATGAAATGTCGTAGAAAATGCAACAACCTAAATAATGGAGATGGGGGAGCCGTGGAAAGAAGACGGTAATGGAAAAAAGGGAGGGGGCAATGACAGGGCCAAGGAACCAACAGTCCAACAGAAGGAGGTTTATCTTGCACTTCAAACACCAACATTGCCGCTACAAGCAGCAGTTGGTAACTTAGCGATCATTGCTTTTAAGGAGCAGTGTAACAACGAATTGCAGAGGAAGAAGAAAAATTATTCTATCCTGTTACAATAAATATCCGTATGTGAAATTCGTAACAGGTGTAACTTAAGGTAATTATGATAGGTAAATTAGCTTGAAGACAACCTTAACCAACAGCAATATTTAATGCTGGAATGAATTTTGTTACTTAAATCGATCTATGAACATTCTGTGTTTTATCATTAGATCAGATTCCTAAAGGGGCAGGGGGGGGGGGGGAGATGATATGCAAGGAGCAAAAATGGTTTCATATTCGGTAGTGTTAACACGATGGTACTTTGAGTGAGAATTCTCCAGACATAAACATTTCCCATAATTTTACGATTCTTTTGTTTCGTATGCAACAAGGGTGTAAACGGTGGGTGGGTCTACCTGCAGAGGGGGTAGAAGACTCCTTTCGTGTCCTTACGGAATACTTTACCCTTCCAGAATCTTGTCATCTGTCCGTGGTCGTTAAATACATAGATAAACATCTTCCCTGTTCATTGTTTAGTCAACGCATCTCTCCCATCTCTCACCAACCAACTGCATCTCTCCCAGATGTGCGAGCTATAACCCTGTATCCTGTTTGCATTAGACCCTTAGGCTCAGCCAAGGATGCGTCAACATTTCCATAGCAACAAGAGGTTGAGGCATTTCAAGGGGAAATGGGCAGATGATGATGATGCAAACATGACAATGACAAGCGATTTCAATCCAAGGGGGCGGAGAACGTAATTATCCGTTAAACAAAAAATCTGAAACTCTCTTTTGATCTCGTATTTCATGCGAGACATTTAGAAAGCGTTATGATCGGGACTAACAAATGTGGCTCTCCCAATTATCACAAGAGATTACTGTGTTGCTAAGGAGGAGTTGTATATTATAGGTAGATAAATAGTGGATGTATATATAGTAGGTGTGAAAGTTTAAAGAAAAGAAATTGTGTAAACTGGATGGCAAAATCATTAAACAGCCGGTTTTCCTTCCATGCCTGGTAAATCAAACTGCGAAATTTCCCGGTGCTTTAGGAAGGAGACAAATTTTCAGAATGTCCTCGTCAAGTCAAGATTCTTTAAAATATGCAGCAGGGTTGGTGGCAAGTGATTTTCTAATGCTCTCTCTCTCTCTATCCATCTCACAACCTCAATTTCCTCCACTGATCTCATCCCACTGTCGATCCCCCCCGGCCCCCCCCCCCACTATGGCTTGCTTCCTCGCTATCATCCGCATTTCCACTGGAGATCAAAAGTAACATGAAGACCTTTTTTTATGTCTTGACCCCCCTGTACCCATACCAGTACAGCAGCATATATATATGACTGTAGCAGACTCCCCGTGTGCTAACTCCACTATCTTTTGTGAAGTAAAAAAAATGGCAGCTATCTGGGAATAGTGCCTCAATCAACACAGGTCAAAAGGTTACATTCCAGCAGTTATAATCTCTACAGAAAAGTCTAAAGATAATAATAAGCCACAAACCAGTCAAACAAAACCATGTACCTCTTACAACAGTCTCATTTCTCTGACATATGTACAGACATTTCCCCTTGCCAGGCCCCACAATAACAGAAACAGGAGACAACATTTTCACTGGATTCCTAGGGCGGAGTTACACCTTGTTTATTATTATTAGCCTCACTTAAGAAAAACAACAGGCTACAGGGATATGGGAAGGAGGGGGAGGGAAAGGCAAGGGGGCGGGGACAGGGGCGGGAGAGGGAAGGAGTTGGTGGGACTGACAACACGGTGTCAACAAATTACACAGAGTAAACCTGACTACCAGTACAGTATATATTTATTACTTTACTCTGCATACCTTACTTACATTCATTACACCACTTAATACTGAAACACTTGTCACTTAACACTGTTGTTTCTTGTATGTTGTGTTTAAAGGTATGCTGTATTGGCCCCACACTTGCTAGATATTCAAGTATGGTCACCTTTGGTTTTATTACAACTGTTTTTATTACAACCTTCGAAGAAACTGTCCTCACTTAGACATTCAGTCATCTTCTGTGTTCCTTAAAGATGTCTGAGAACAATCAAGAGAGTAAAGACCTCCAGGAAAGTACTTTTTGAAAACTTCTAGCAATTGTAACATGCTATAATTTGGGGATACAGATACTGACTACCTTTAAACTAGCATGACTAAGTAACTGCTTGGACTTTTTTCCAAGAGCAAAATCAAGCAATTTTGAAGCAAAGCCTAAGTAGGTTTTATTTCCCCTTTCTTATCAAATTAAAGAAAGAAAGTATATAAATGTGCCAGGGCTAGAAGCTCTTGACATTACCCAGAGCCCTCTTGAGAGGTCAAGATCTCACAAAAGTCTAATTCCATCCGAAATGCTGGTAGGGAGGACAAGTCCGGAAACTTGATTTCTAGCTGTAAGTGTATGCCACAGCTTCTAATACAAGGACTTTAAAAAGGTTGTGCATGGGGTTATATCCCCAAATATGCTAGAATGTCAGTAGAATGGTCATTCATATTGCTTTTCAATTAAAACAACAAAATTTTTTAATTGCCATCATGCTGAGAGCCATCATTGCTATCAGCCAGCCATCAAGTGCCATCATTCTAAGAGCAATTTGCACCAAATTGATTTAATTTAAAAGTTTCTTCTTTGAACCAACCGTTTCCTTGTCTAAGTATGCATTGGTATGGCTATCTTGTACTTACTGAGTTAACCCAGAGGCAAGACTGATTATCTTTTCATAATTCTCTTCCATCACAAGAGTACAACAGTAATCTACAGGTTTGTGATATTTCTATTCTTCTTTCTTTCTTTGTTGTTGTTGTTGTTAGTTAACAATAATTCCTAGCATACATGGTACTATTTGATTTATCAAGGTGATCATCACACACACCAGTGCCTTTCATCCTGCTGGTGTTTTCATTCCTACAAATATTTTTTATGCTCCAGGGAATCAAAATGGAAAAAGGAAAATAAGGCCCTCTATATTGAGTTTTTGCCATCGAGGACACAGTTCAGAGTAATAATTCATGACATTCACATATTTTTTCTTCCCCCCCTTTTTTTTTCTTTTCTTTTTTTTTCTTTTCTTTTTTTTTTTCCTGAAAATAATTTCCTTCTATTAAAAACTGAACCATAGGGGTGATTCTGAGACAGCTAATCCATGTTTCATCAAAAGTACTGTATTCTGGCATCGCTAGTCATGGCAGAATACACTATATACACAATCAGCTATTACAGTTTCCGGTGATTTGCCACCCAAAAATCAAACAAAAAACAAAACAATTTACTGAATTATTTTATTTTTATACAGCTAACCCAAAAATTGGTGGCAAATACTTGAATGTCTCACAAAGAATGACAGTTAAACGAAACACGAGTGTTCTATACTACACAGTATGTCAGCTCTTCTGGCCAATGGGGTGGGGGGGGGGGGTAAACTGCTGCGTCATTCATCGCAAAGTGGGACTCGAAACCCTCAACTCCTCTGTCGTCAGTGCTCTCCAACAGAACAAAATATGAAACACACCCTTACTCCCTGCATACATTAACTGCCTTTGATATATACACCGTACTTAACGCTAATGAGGCCCTGCTCGACTCTGCTATTTCAATTTACTGTCACTGCCAGGCTATTTACACTTCCTAGTAAACACTTTGCTTTCATTTTTGTCAGGCGACAGAAAACACCAGTTTGTGTTATTGGGGTGCAAAACAGAATCCTGTCTAATTATTGAGTTGCTTACCTACCAGTCAATATTGTAGCAGCAGGCGAGAATTCGCCTGTGAGTTTTTTAATCAAGAGATAAATAAAACGCACGGTGTCGGATCGATGTCACCGCCAATCTCCCGGGCGCTATTATACATGTGATGTGGACAGATGATTATTCTAAACAAGAGGAGGAAATGTCTGTATACAGGCTACTGATATGTAATATTACTACTCACTGGAGAGCCTAATGCTGGGTTGTTGGTAAATGAACCTGATAACACCTCTTGATTGCAGACAACGCTGACCTGGGGGACTCACAAAAAGCCTGTATGCATAATATTAACTAAAACTTTAGTTGATAGCAAACTATCGCAACGAAGGTACTAAATTTATCCCTCCAGTCCGCCTGTACGGCCAGCCGAATTCTTTGAACGATCAAGCACGTAATAAAGCCAATTTACAAAATTCATTGCCCAATATAAATTGTAATTTGCAAATTTTCATCACATTTCTGGACTGTTTGCTCCAGTTCCATGCTGATATGTCACACGCTGCCCGTTCACTCACCCGCATTGGATTTTCCGTACATGTTCCACCTGATGTACGACTACTTTCTCAATTTTAGACACATTCCGAAGCACATGACAAGCTCATGTGACGGAAGGGAGTGCTCTTTACCTGTCTCTTCACTAATGCGGCATCCTTCCTTTAGAAATTCCCCAATACTGAAAATCTGGCAAATGAGCTAAAAATAGCATCCCTACCCCTACAGTTTATGGTTTCCGACAAATAGTTTAACTGCTGATGCGAGCGATTAGACAGATGTTGGATGTCACAGAATATCACTGACCTCAGATATGTCTTCTCTATAACTTCATTCACAATATGATCATGAATGTTATGCATGTAACCATGTCTTACATAAACCAGTCATAAACTATGGAATGCAAAAGCTTCACCATTCCAGAATCAAACTCCTATTTAAGAACAGACAATGATTCATTCTGAAAGCTTTACTGCTGTAACAAGGCAATGTTACTGCACTGTGTCCTAGGTTATTGCTCCCTTCCTGGAAAGCTTATGTGAGACCATACAAAAAATGTGGATGATATTTTGAAGATCATCAGTCATTTGGAAGGAGCGGGTCGCGGGGGGGGGGGGGGGGGGAGAGACAGTGGAGTGGGAGAAGAGTCAAGGAAAGGGCGCTGAAAATGATCAGAGTCGCTTGTTTGACAAATACTTCAGCCCAAAGTTTAATATGCAAAATTTGGCTAGACATTATTATAATTGCTGTATAGGAAGTGTTGTAGGCTTATTATTGGCATTAAGGGTAAGCAAAGTCTTAAATATAGCATTGTGACGATAAAAACACCATCGTTAACAATATACCTTCATGCAACCTGTACCTATTATATCGATGTGAGACTTGACCTTGTTCTTAACACAGCCAGGTCATGTAGTTAATATTACACTCCCATTGCCAAGCTGTGGCTTTCTTTGTATGACACACTCATTAGTAAGAATATGTGACCTACGTTTGTAGCCTGAATAGCTAGGTTGAATTCTCTTAGTGTAAGTCATTCCAGTACTTTCTCAATAATGTGACAGTTGTCAGAGATTTTCTTTATTACCAAACATATACACTTGGGTTAGATGCTTGATACTCAACCATTAACTACTTCTTTCCCCCTCTCTCCCTACCCCCCCCTTCTCCCCTCTTCTTCTTCCAACTAACTTCATTACCATAATTTACCTATATTCTCTGTCACATGACACATCACATGGCATCCTCCTCATGTCTATGTGGTCTTCTTCCAACATCTCCTGCACATTTGAAATCGATCCTTCCAGATAACATGAAGTAATGTTCCGGTGACACGGTTCCAACGATAAAATGTCATACTTGCATACAGATTATTTGGGTGACTCGGAGTGACCATAATGGGTGCCTCCAACCTCTGTTATTAAAGTTGCTGCACTGTACACCACTTTGCACTACTGAAAATTTGCACTCCTGAAACATGGCAGGAACAACTTACCAGTCGTGTAACTTATTCTTCACAATGTCCACGATTTGAACTAACTTCCTATTTGAATGTCTGGAATTAGTATGATCCGTGACATGCCACAAGTCATTTTGCACATGTATATTAACACTTCCAACCGATCTGAAAAAAATATATCATTACATCAACACCGCGACTATCACTTTCCTTTCACTGCCGCCAAACATGTAGATCTACTGGCATTTTACCCGGTGAGTCTGTTATACTTGTAGATAGGCAACTGTTCAAAACAGACACTTTTACAGTTTGGAACGAGTCCTTGTCTTATATGTATAGGATTAAACTCTTTAACACGGGGGAAGTTACATGCAATAAGAACTTCACCGTGGACTAATGCCAACCCAACACACGAAGACGACGACAACATTCCAAACAGGAAGAGATCAAAATCAGTTGGCCAGTTCCAACAAAATCCTTATCTTCCCACAGCTAATACTTCCTGTCATTATACCGTGGCTTCCGTAGGAATGGGGGGGGCTAGGGCAGCTCCTAGTGGAGCGTGTCCAGCGCTTCACATTACTGTACTGTGCAAGCAGAGCAGAGACCCCAAAAACCAAGAGAAGACACTAAGAACATGCCTTACACAAAGAATGACCATAACAAGCAAAATGGCTACCCTGGAATCGACCCTTCAGCTAACCACATCACGCCATATGCAACCCGAGAGGAGAATTCATATCACGCGTGGGACAGTCGATAACAAACAAACAAAAACCCTCCTCTCTATACAGAGTGAATTCTGTATTCAACAATAGAGTGTTTGTGAGGCTATTCTGTTTGTGTAGTGGAGAGAGAGTGTTCTAGATTATTCCACCAACTACAGGTTCTGTTCACTAGTGCGTGTAGAGATAGAAGATATAATAGAGAGAGATAACGCTGATGTTTGTCTGCCTGCGTGACTCATATCATAGTTACTACTACTACTACTGTAGAACCCTGGAATCTGTAGGTAGGATGCTTTCTCTACAGGCAGGCAGGCCTGCAGATAATCACAAATTCCTTCACTGGCTGAAGGCCTGGAAGGCTCTCAGCAGGGGTGTGTAAATAATATGTTACTGCTGCTGCTGAAGTGAATCACTTGACAGCCAGCCAGCCAACCAGATATGTGCAGGGAGTAAAAAAAAAAGGGGGTCATTAATAGGCTCTGTATGAAATACTGTAAGGGCACAGTAGTAGTAGTTGAACAGATGAAACCACAACAGTAGAAGGTATCACTATCTGTACACCACTACTCAAGCAGAATTCTTTGGGAAGAGATACAACACCACCATATCAGCAACTGATATCTACGGCACAATGATGTCCTTGCTTACATTCCTGCTGAGGGAAAGTTTCACTTGTGATTGAAGTTGCAAAACAAACAATTCTGTTTACCATGTTAGTCAAATAGATGAATTGTGAGGAACAACTTTCCCAAATATTGCTTAAAAAGATCTCCACCCCCACTCCACAGGAAAATGGTATACTATATACTATACTAACAAATACACACTAAACATCCAGTGGTCAAGAGTATGCGTTACTAAATGTAACATCACCTATGAAGACCCATCATAATTTTTTTTTATGTATGCTTCACACCATGGAACCTTTGATCCTGAAAAAGCAGTTGGTCAAACATTGCTCAACTGTGCCTTTAGACCATGCACAGTTATTTCTAATGTCCTCCTCTAAGCCATCCCAGGCCACCCCCCCTCCCTCAACATCATCACACCTCCCTCCATTAAACTTCCAACAGGTCTCTCCCCTACCTGGATGTTCTCAGATTATTCAAACCTCTCGATAACTGCCATACATCCAGGGAGATAAATCGCCTACTAGAAAATACATAAATTTTAAGATAATTGAGAAAACCTGAGGATTTGCTGATTTTCGCACTCTAAGAGTAACAAACGATGTTCAACAATTATTTGAGAAAAACAAAATGCATTATAAAAGAAAGTTATTCCGGAAAGATTTACCGTGCTAAATAATACTCATTTTTATAGTTCCAACTGTGACTAATCCAAAGCTTACAATAGTCATTTATGAAATGACAAAACCTTCCAGGTAAATAGTCCATATAGTTAATTGCATGGAATTGCTTGGGAAGTTTAATATTACTATGTACACGTAGAAGTACGTTTGCACGGCTTTGACTCAACAGGTTTGTACTTTTTGGAGGGGTGGGAGGGCATTTTGTTTAAAACCTTTGTGAAACTGATCAAGCCTACCACTAACAAGCCCAAAAAACAAATTTCCGCACGCATTCAAGCAAGTCCATTCCATTGTTTGTTTTCTATTGTTTTCATTCTCCAAATGAATACGCAGTGAGGCCAGTGAGGCTTGCCAAACCCATGACACAAACAATAGGAATTGAATCACACAGTAATAACAAAGCAAGCTATTGTTTCCTTCTACAAAGCACAAAAGCCAAACCAAGCAAGAGTAAACTTTTAAGGTACATACAGAGAGGGTTTCAGAGGCCGTTCCTTACTCTAGCGTGAAAACTGACCTGGGTTGCAGATCGGTTTACTAAATCTTGACAAAAAGCAAAGGACTGCACCAGTGCACTTGTATACAGTATGCTTTTAAACTAAGACACCAGCCGCCGTGCGCGTGATTAAGTATTAGTTCAAACGGAATCAATTGCCCTTTCTTAGGCACAGTGTTGGCTGTGTGTCACACACAAGCTTCAGCTGTATATGATTGTGCAACTTCATTACATGTAGTATGTATGCACACTGCCTAAAACCAAATTCTGTATCAAATTCTGTGTTTCATTTATACAGTGCTACACCCGGTATCATCAATAATGAAGAAGTGGAGAAATTCTCAAGTTCCTCTGCTTAATCTGTTTATAGAATCAGAACTGCAAGTCGACTGTTAATTCTGTTGATAGTTTGCTAACAGGATAACCAACCTTCTTCCCCCCCCCCCCAATTCCATCCAAACTGTACATTGACAGCCAATGGCTATCACAATCTCTGTCTTCTCTACAATATTATCAGAGAACTGATGCAGTCAAGTGAAAAATCTTGTGATAATCATTGCCTAAACAGGCTAAGCCACACATCTCCTTAATCATATTTGATGACACAGAATCTACATCCATTCTCCACCCCATCCCATCACCTCCCCCGCCCAATGTCCAGCCCCCGTCTAACAAATACATGCACAGACACAAGTATAATAAAGTAGGTGGAACTTGAAAGGAGACACAAACCCACCCATTCATTATCTTTAGCTTATAAGCCCGAGAGATTTTGTGAAGAACAATTCTTGCAAACAGCTAAGAAACATCTTTTTCAGGTTGGGAAGTATTCTAGTTTAAAAGTCGCACACCTGGGAGCTTGTCATTTTGTAAATCTGTGATGTCATAGTTGCCACTTGGATCTGAAACCTTTGACTTTCTCTTTCTCTGCAGTTGTCATGGTTACAGGGTAATAGCATTCAAACCACTGCTATAATTATGAGCTTCAATATCTTTGATGCAGTATATATTTTGCAAAACCCATCTCCCTCCATTCCAGATAATAATCGTTTGTAATCACTAAAGAAAAACATAAGAAACATGAGGCACACATGGTTGCTGGCCTCGACGACGATGTCTTGATCAAATCTTCAGCCTTGTGTGTAACCTTAGGAAGGTTAAATCTGTGATATCTGCCAAACGGAATAAAATTTCTCTATCACATGGGCTGATGACGATTGGCAGGGTTACGTCACCTTTATGTCAGCACTGGGAGAATAACAACCCATAAGTATGCATAATGTAATCATCCACAGTTCACACAATTAACAAGATACTCCAGATCAAGTCTCACTAAGCCGGTCGGCATATTCCATTATGAACAGAGGGGTTGTTTGTTGTGCTTGTGTAAAATCTAGAACAGTCTTTGTTTTGTCATTCTCAAATGATCTTGAAAATGACACTTCACATCCTTAACCTATTTTAAGTTAGCGAATTTAATATTATTTATATTAGTATCAATCCCTAACCTTCGCCGACCTTTTTCCATCGTTGAACTCGACGCCAACCTATTACTGAATGGCACAGTCCAAACTAAACAGACCGGCGAGGACGATTGAGACTTTGATCCGAAACTCCTGATTAGGCATAATTTATCAGTACTGAATGGAAATCGGCACATAGCCAAAGCAACTATAGTAGTACTATCTATCTCTTTCAACATAGATTACCATGCACCACCTTCTTTCCAATCTTTGACAAAATTGACCAAAGTCCCATACTACAAAAGAGGTACGTAAACTAGGTCCCTGGGCTTTGTAAACAGTCTCTTACCTTTGAAGGAGGTGGTAGAGCATGGGCTATCATCTTGAGCAAACAGACACATTGGACGATGACTGCAGCGTTGTGTAGATATTATCAACTTCTTTCACAACCAACCTTTGCTTCTGTCTTTTATTCTTTTTTTTCTTTGGTAAACTTGTACCGTAGACTTTGTAACCATAACACACCCCCCATACTAAGGATTCTTATCATAGCTTCCCGCCATGCAACATGGAGGCTCCGTAAATACAACTGTTAACCAAAGTCCAACAACTGATAGGACTAAATACACATGTACCAGAGTTAAATTAGTTTAACGACTATCTGCACTAGAACAGTTAAACCCTCCAATACAGATGTCAAACTGATAACTCGACTGAATTTATTTTAAGCGTGAGATTCATGTTGCCGTATAGGACAAATACCTAGTTCTACTCACAAAACCCTCTTGAATAGCAGTTCTGTTACAATGTATGCACAGGTGGGATCATGGAACTTGAAACAATAGCATTTAAAACAATCAAACTTTATTAAAAGACAAACAGGGCTGTTAGAGAGTTTGTACAACAGCCGTGTACCACTTCTCCAGCAGCAACAGCAGCACTGAAACTGTTCTCATTTGATCCTTCGATCAAAGGGAATGGTTACCAATAAATGCCTTCTTTAAGTTGATGCTCTTCCTGTTTCTTTCGTAACTGCATGATAAGAATATCTGCTCACTTACTGTACACATTGTTTTGCAAAAGACAAAGTAATGCCTTAATAGCAACCACTATGGAGCAGAACATGTGCTATACACTTTCTGATCCTACTCCCATTAGAATCTACTCTCCCATCCCATCTTTACCTACCCTCATCTTCCCCTCTACCTACACCCCCACTGGGGGCCCACACCTCCCTCTTTCCCCTCCCCCTTTCCCAAATCCAATCCCCTTACCGACCTGCCCAACCTTTGTCTTTCATTCTCTCATGGCCAAAAGGGATTACCTTTCCGTTTTGATTTGCGAGCTCTTTAGTACCTCTGTCCCAAAGTACACTCTCTATTTCTGATGGCATGGTTTCCACATGTATTCAACTAATATGAGGACAAGACAAGGAATTTAGAAACAAAAATATTAATACTAACTTCATAGTATCCAAGTATTCATTCTTTGCTTGTCTTCTTATGTTGATCAAGGAATAGGAAAAAATCAAAAGACACATGTCAAAAAAATGTCATATTTCTCCAAAAATATGTTTCAAATGAATCTCCTCCATTTAAAAGAAAGATGAATGTCACATAATGGTAAGAGATCGCTCTTGACTCTTCTTCCTTACAGACTTTGTCATAATAATAAACTAGACCCCAAAAACCACAATAACAAATGCGCAACTACGGTCTCCTATAGATTTAAGAATAACATCTGAGCAAAAAATGTCTTGACATTGCCTCACAGTGTGTGTGTTTGTGTGTTGTTTTTTTTTCGGTGTGTTCTTTTTTTCTGAATAGATATTCCACAAGCACATTTGAAAACGACGATTTGTATCGCAAAATTGCAACAACAAACAAATGAAATATCTGCGTGCGTCAACAGACAACAACTGCACTCGCAGGTCACTAGAGCCGAACTTGTTTCAGACCGAAAGGCAGTCACAGAAGATAGTCACGCCTAATGGAACCGACTATGTCCTCATATGCAGAGACAGCTGCAATGGACGAGCGTCATTAAACCCTCTCGGAGATGAGACGCACGCACGGCCAGCCGTACAGCAGCTGCGATAAGATTCGATGTATTAGTGAACATTGCACTAGTCTAAATAGGTCTGCAGTGATCCCCCCATTTCTCGATCTCACAAATATTCTCAAAGCCATCTGAGAATAAGTAGGCAAGCTCGGATCAGACTTCAGCCTCGATCGCAGCTTCTATGTCAAATTACCTTTTCTTCTATTCCAAATTTTTTATTTATTCATTCCTTTCTCTTCTTTCCATTTCCCATAGTACTTCCCAATTCGTAATGGGGGCCATAAAAAGGGGTCTACATATATATAGATATCACTTAAGTTCAGTATGCTTCTATCGCTGATGACTCAGACAACATGTAAAATGCAGTCATGTGCTTGACGGTAGACGCAAATGATCTACAGAATCGGATGATGATACCTCACTGTTAACTTAAAACAGTTGTTTAATTTTTTTTTTTTTTTTTTTTTTGAAAGCGTCTCCAAGTCCGGAATAGACTGATGATGACTGTGCAAATATGGACTTTAAGTCATTTATCTGAAACGGGGATCTGATAAATTGCAAAGAATGGGTCCGAACTTTGGTCTAATGAAGACAATAGTCTACTACAAAGCCAAACACTTATGAGCTCCAATTGTAAACTTAAGAGAGATCCTGATAAGTACAGTATGATGGCATTCTGTTTTGCATTGGAAACTTTTCTGGTTACTCTGCCTAGAGCAACACCACAGAGACCCCTTTTTTTCCCCCGGGTGCACTGGCTGACTGAAAACTGAAAACGTCACTTTTTAGAGATTGCCTCATGAAATGTTCCCAGAATTTGCAGGCTGCAGCACTGTCACAATGAAAGGCTTTCTCCTTAAATTGATGAATGGTTAATTTCATCTACATAGTCTAATAATAGTTGCATTTAAATATCAACATGGGAGACCTCTTTTTGTGGTACTAGCTTAAGTTTGCTTCAATCTGACATACAGATCTTACTTCATTTTTTGTTCTTTCTTCACTTCTTTTTCAATTCTAAATCTCATATATAACACACAATGCTCAAAAGCAATTGCATGCCCTATTTTGCATACAGTTTGGGAAATCAAACACAAGAGAATTGTAAAAGGTCTTTGCATGGACAAACCTCTAGCAATTTTAGCATCCTTAAGTCTGGGTACATATATAATACAGACTACCTTAAAGTCAGTCTTCTGTTTTGACTGAACACTGGCTTGCATTAAAAGATATGATTTGCCTACACATCATGATGAGTATATACTGGATAAAACAGCCACTCCAACCGAACAAAGAACAAAAAATATTTCGGCATTCAAGCACAGAATAGAAAAGGGGTCATTTTGCTTGATCGGTTTCTGTTTAAACAATGCCTGGCAGATACAGAGCTAGTTATAGTTTCGTAAGACCCTTTGAAAACAAGAAATGAACAGACCTCATCAGCAAATCAAGGTTTTCATGATAAAACAAAAGACAAGGAAAAGCGTTTAACTCTGTTCTTTTCCAAATCTGTGACTGCTCACACTTTACTGAGCTGTTCAGGTGAAACCTTATGATCCTCAAAATAAATTTGACTTTGCTGGAGAATTTCCTCATTTTGTTTGGGAATTTATATCAATATTTTCATGAGTTTTGCCCTTTCTTCCCACTGAACAACGCTGCTTTACCTGGTGCACTTGTTAATGGTACGGGTACTTTAAACATATTACTTGCAATTATATCACTTTTCCCAACACAATTTTAATTAAATTGGAGAGAACAAATTTGACAAAACTATTTTTAAAATCAATTAATTGTTCTTTAAACAGAGTACCTTAACAAAGTTTATAACACATTCCTGTCATTGCTGCTCCAGAGGGCAAAACTCCTCAACTTTAAAGGAAACCCATTATAAAAAGGCACTTTGCTCAGTCTCTGTGAACCCTAGCATTTAAGAGATCAATTCCAAACTGAAGAGTAACAAGTAAATAATTGCTATGTAAAGTTGTATGCCAACCTTTGGTCTTCTTATCTAAGTAAAGGAGTATTTCTTTTTGGGCTTGCTTTCTTTTCCATGGTGGATTATTAAATATAAAAGTCAATATTATCTATCCAACCAGCTGTGACTGTTTGCACTACCACTGATAAAAAAAACTCTGACAAATTCCAAGGTTCAAAAGACAACCTTTTCTATTATTTAAAAAAAGTTTGGGCCTATTTTTCTAAAGCAGCTGTGCATACCTGGTTACCCCAGTATCGCTCAGATTACAACATGGCAACTATTTCAATCTCTATCTGTCATGTGGGGATCCCTTGGCTTGCGATAATCAGGACTTTAACGATAAAACTTTAAAGTATGAAATTGACATGTCATCAGTATCGGTCCCAAATGTTAAACTATTCCAAATTGCCTTTAAGTCCTCAAAAGTACTCCACCTAGAAGTTCAGACCCTCCAACCTATCTCCAGATATCTCACTCTTGATCAGTGAGCAATTCATCAGGCTGTGCTTTATTCCCTGGAACATTAGAGAGAGACCTTTCACACTATGACGTTGACCTCAGGTAGAGTATCAGATAACATACCTTCTCCTGGCCCGACCCTTCCGTGCCCCCCCCCCCCCCCCCCAAAAGGAAGATTAGAGAGCTTCCACAGAAAGGAGTTGATCTCAAGTGGATCAGATCCCCTGCTGGATATCTCTTGTGAAAGCATTCCTAGTGCCTTGTTATACTCACAAATGGCAAAGCAGTATAAAAGGAAGCTAAATCTAAAATAAACCGTCTCAATATAAAACACACAGGTTTGCAATACAGTCATTTGCATTAATAAGTTTTCATTTCAAGCCACAAGATTCTCCTCTAAGGTATAAAGTCAACTTAGCCCATCTTTACTCTACATGGCCACACTCCACAGTATATTAAATACCTCATGAATTCTCTCCGGCAGTCCTGTACACATAACAGGGACAGAGTATGTTACCTTGAATGAAAGACAGTTTTGTCATTCAAGCTTTAATGATCTACCAGCAACTACAAATTTCTTTACCAAAAAGGTTTTGCACCATTTACGTCATTTTACCAACAGTCGTGGTCGCATTAATTAATTAATTAATTAATTCCAAAGTCCTACATTGATGTCTCTTGGACGACTCAACCTCCGACTGCTAAATAGCAGCCAATCCTGCTCAATTAAGTAGACCTATCTGAAATGCTACCAGAGAAAATGTGCAAACAACCAGAGAGCGGCGATGGGGCTTGGGCTAAGCAGCCAGCCTTAAAGAAAAGAAGAAACATGGCAAAACATGGCAAACAATGCAAGCTGTCCTTCAAGCTTGACAAATATCACCCAAGGTCTTATTGATGATTACTACTAAAGAGAACAGACCAGACTCTATAGTCAAAACCAATGGTAGACTGGAGGACAAGATGCTGCTTGGCTCTGTCAACAGCAAGGATTAAAGCTTTCAGGAAAATTGAAAACTTCACAGGGCTTCTCAAATCAGAGAGCAAAGAAAGGAAATTCATAAAAAGGCCTTTGCCGGTTGTATATGTTTGTATGCTTAGTCACCAGTTAGCCATTAACGCAAAGTTTGCATGTTCGTCGATGTTAGCGAGTAGCAGACAACGCAGACCACGAAAATTTTGACAGTCGAGAGTACACTTCTCTCGTGGAACACACATAATCATATACGGTATATATTAGACTAAAAAAGAATTTAAAAAATAAAAAACTATTTTTTAACAAAACCTAGAAAAAGGTTCCCATGTAATTTTATATCTTGGAGTGGACTGTATCTCACAACAGATGAAACACTTTAGATTTCCATACAGATAAACAACAAAATTCACCTTGAATGAATTCTTTGGACACTCAAATTGACAGCTATTCTACTTGGCCTCCTATAAAGACTTCATGTCTTAAGTGGGCTCCTTCACTTCGGATTGAAGCCACACAAACTAATGAACACAAAACAATATTAACAAAATAATTTCATAGTAAAACAGAACTACCCCTTCGTAGGGCCTCTCTCCCTCCTTCACTCTCTCATTCTCTCTCTCATCTTTGTAAAGACCTCAGCTGAACTTCATGCACACAACATTAGAATTTCATGCACACAACATTAGAATTTCCTGTCAAAGATGGTTTCCTTCAACCACTCTGTAGCATACATGTGACAAATTTACAAAATGTACTAGGGAGTGAAAAAACATGGTATGATCCAATAAAGCCACTTCACCAAGCTGTAATGTGTACCGAATGAAAAATCATATATATTTATATATATATATATATATATATATATATATGTATATGTATATGTATATGTATATGTATATGTATATATATATATATATATATATATATATATATATATATATATATATATGTATATATATATATTTCTATATATATATATATATATATATATATATATATATATATATATATACACAAAACAAATGCCTTATATTTAACACAACACACACGCAGACCCGCATTAGTAATAATCATGAATGTGTGTGTGTGTACCACAAGTGTGAGGCGTTCCTGTGAACTCATGAGTTCACATATATTATTTAGCAGCATGTAATCATCATCGTACCGCACTGATGTCTACTGCTGCCAATGGATTTGTCTCTCTCTCACAGCAGCAAGCAGTCTTATCATTATTAGTCTGTACACTCAAAAGCCATTACTGCTTTATATATACATATATATGCAACACTACCACGATTTCATGTCAACCTGTCACTGGGCCTCCCATTGCAATTCAGGTCTGAAAATTGATGCCGCCGCCGGGCACAAAAAAAAGAAGAAAAAAAATTTCCAGGCGCATTGAGCAGGCCAGCTCTAAAAAAGCAATAACAGTGAGGAAGTGTAGGCTCTGGAAAATAAGGTTTGAAATTGGACAAGGAAGGAAGAGAGAAAGAAACAGTGAAAGGAGAAAAGAGGATAAAAAAGACTGAAGGAGAAGACGAAGGGAGAAAAAAAAAGTGAGGGTCTGTGAGAGGGAAAAAAAAAGGAAGATGGAGGCAAAATTGGAAGTTGCTTTGAGGCAGGTTAGAGAAATGAGGGAAGGGAGGAAGAGGAAGCGGAGTTTATCGCCAAGCCTGTCAAAATTTTGAACCGTTTGTGAAAGATAAAGGAATAAGATTGATAGGTTCGGCACAAAATTGGGACAAAGGGAGGAGGTGGAGGGATTGCAAATTTTTGCGATGGACTTGGATAAATTGCATTTTGATAAAGTTGGAAGGTGAAAAAAAAAAATTCTCCAATATACACACTCTCAGCAAGTCAAATGCCCTGTGATTTGGACAGATATAAAAACGCTTGTCTACTGTGAGGTCCTTTGATACTTCAGTAATGGTCTTTAATTATCATGAATTGTTAATATTTTATTGAGGTCCCTTCCCACACCCCCCCCCCCATAAAATGACCAGTAACCCTTTAGTAAGCTGAAATCACTGATTTATGATTGCAATTAAATTTATGTTGCCAAAAGAAATAGGCAGGGGGGAGGAGAATAGGATGTAATAAATTGTTTGTACATTATCAAATTGATGATGCAAGGCCAAATTTTCAGATTTTCAAACTATTGCACTGACCCATGTAAAAACAACAGCTGGAAGGTGCCTGAGTTTTGAAATTGGATAGCAACAAAAGACTAGGCGTACAGGTCTATGTCAGCTTACAGTACCATAACAGACTGTCATGAGAAAATGTAATATTTGTAATATATGTTATGGGTAATTTAACCCACAAATTCACAAAAAGAGTAGGTCTAGTCTACAATTGCCTCTTAGGTCGTGGGAAATTATAGTTTTGTTAAATGTACTCAGTCTCATTTGTACTTAGAATTACTTCAAAACTGCAAACTGCAGATAACCCTTCATATGAGGTATACTCCGATTCTCACGCCACTCCATTTTCTGTGCTTAATACCTCCAGTAGTAGAACACACGATTTGGGTACACAAATATAAACAAATATATGCATTGCAGTACATGAGTGCAATCCAAAAAAAATCATAATTCAATGTTATCTAGGGACTACTGTTCTACTCTCTAACTTGAAGAAACTAACCAGCTTTACAATTCTAAAATTCTAGAATATTTTTTATCACGAAGATCCAAAAGTTCTCCGGCAAGGTTTCCAATTACAAATTCAGAACAGTGCATCTCTGATCCCTACTGCCCTTGCTTTCACGCAAATAATCAGCATGAATATTCCTGAAATCCAGGCATGACAATGATCCCAGGGATTTTAAGGTAAAGCAAAACAAAATTAAGACAGATAAATGAAGAGTATAGATAGATATTAATCGTTTTGCTTTTCTTACTTATTGCCATTATCACGTTCATCAATGATGTTTCCTTTTTCATTTAAAATCAACAAGTACTTTCACATTGTAATGTTTTACAGATTGGTTGGAGTATTCCTCAATCATTGACTGTGTCTTAAACTCTGTTTATATCTCAAAACAAATTTTTAAAGGAGTTCTTTTCAAGAGCGGTCACCCAGGAGAGAACCTGGGCACAAAAAACCAAACGAAGAACTGCCCGAGCCGCTCTCTACCCCTTGCATCGAGACTGTGACTGTGCGATTATCGTCAGGTGTGCATCACGATTCCCCTAGAAGGGGAACTGAATGGTACACATGATCTTAGCCAAAAGGGCAGAGAAGCTATGTAGAAGCCCTTTCTTTAAACATTTTTTAGATCTCTTTCAAAGAGTTAAAGAAGCAAATTTTTAGAGTAATAATGGAAGAAGCAAAAACCTGGAGAGAAGTGGGAAAAAACATACAAGAGGTACAGGCAAAACATCCTGCTTATAAAAAAAAAAAAAAAAAAAAAAAAAAATCTATAGAAAGAATGAATCAGACTTTAAAGGTCTTGCTTTTCAAGTTTGTAAATCAGTTATTCTTTATTGAATTGGGTTTTCTTTTGAGTGCCCAAAGGTTGTAATAGACTTAACACAATCCTATTACATAACCACATAGAGGGAACTCAATGGGTTCTAGGTACTTAGAAGTTGGCCCTTAGAGGCTGTCCTTGGAGACAGTCACAAAGGGGGTCTTAGAATCTTCTCATTGATGGTCAACACAAAACTACTTTCTATTGATGTATTGACCAGGTAGAGCTTACTGTTGGATCTGCTGACTTAACTGTGTGTAGATCTGTCACTGATGTTTCACAATAGGGAGATTGGAAGAGAGGTATTAGCTGGGGGCTACAAAGGATCCATTGGGCTTCGTTTCCATAGCAATGAGGGCAATGGGGCGAGGAAAAAGAAGGGCAGGTGTTGCACAACAGTGTTTCAGAACTGAAGATTTATATAAAAAAAAATTATTACATCAAAACTTCTTTTTACAATATGTTCAACAAATTCCCCCAGGCATGTTGTTTCTATTGCTTAAATTTTATTTTGCTTATTTTTTAGAGCAGTAGTACTGTAAATTTGCTAAGGCAACTTCCCTCCTCCCCCCCACCCATCAGGTGTAAAAACAACAACAACAACACCCTAGGACAGACATGGATTTGGTAACAAACAGAGACTTCCTTTATTCCTCTAAAGCAACAGTAATATAAGAAAATGTTAAATTAATAACAAGAAGTACTGAGTAGGCACTGGCAGTCCATATTCAGCTTAACTTGTTTAACTCTGAGGAAATACCATATGTTGTTTGGATGCAACTGCAACATATATACCTTGACAACAAATACCTCAAAAAGCAATGTTCAACAAGACCTCACTAAGCAATGTTTTCTCTACCAAAAAAAAAGATCCACAATGATCACATCTTCAGATTATTCCAGTAAAACAATGATTACAAAATCGTTGCAAAATTGCATCGTCTTAAAATCATTGCATCTTCTTAAAATTATCGCATCTTCTTAAACTTTACAGCACTTCCAGAAATGAGTACGGTATCACTGAAAAGACTAAGTTTATGGATATCCTTGCAGGAGTGGTGCATGGCAAGATATAAATGAGTCATCTGACAGTGCTCGATGCGTCATCGCATTTTTCTGCCCCAGTTAAATGAGGATGTCTGTCTGTATATTGCCATACTGTATATACATCTGTTCTAAAGAAAAGCAATGTTGCCACTTTGTGAGACAGGCATCCTGGACCAATCGTATGCAAGCAAAATTAGATCATTTCTACACCCATTTTTTCTTTAACTTTGCTGTCCTATCCCTGACAGAAAACTCCTCCGGTGCGAGCTAATAAAATTTCTGCATTGCTTTGACAATTTCGAATCAGCAATCTCGAAGAGTAAGCAAAATTCATTGATCAATGCAAAATATCAAAAAAATCTGCTAAGGAAGAAATCTTCTGTACACATCTCAGTGATTCTATAACAATATCACAAAACTAAGCAAGCAAGCCCTCTGCAGATAAAAACAAAACTACATGCTTAACAGTATTCTAACTAGAATAGCAAAGCATGAAAATCATGTTACAATACACATAACGTCTTTCATAAGAAACCAATTTACATCTTGGACAATTTTTTTCATTTCTACATTAAGGTGCTTTCATTTCTTCATTGTCGGCAAATATTAATGTTATATAGTTTATCTGCCATACATAATACATATAGTATTCTTCAGCTTTATCAATAAAAGCAATGTTCCAATTCGTAGCTGACTACAGTAGGCACCTAAATCTGCTAACATGTTGTGGATATCATGTTGGAATCGTGCTGACCCAAAATATTCCAGCAAATTTGGACGAGGAGTAGGATATTTCTAGGTCTTCAGAAAATGACCTCTCGATACATTAAATGACCTTCAAACATATGATTGCATGTATGAAAACTTTAACTCACACAAACCACTGACGAAATTTTGTCCCAAATCAAACGAAAAATGACTAAATGGCAGTCATTCAAACACGGTGGCAAAAAGTGACAGAATTTCGGCTCGGCTGCTAAACAGTAGCTCAGCTGAAAGCTTTCAGATGAGCTAAAAACGAAAGCAAAACACACACAAATGTAGGAGATGATGACGGAGGGCCTTGTCGATTGCGGTAACTAAGAGAATGCAAATATTGACAAGGAAATGCTAGCTACCAAACTGGGAAAGCTTAACAGTAACTAGGACAGCTGGGAAACACTGACTATCACGAGATACAATGTAGGGTTCAAAGTTTGTGGTAGCATTTTCAAAAGCTCCAACCCTTTTCTCTCATTGAATAATATATTATAGGTCCCTTGAGAAAAACCATACGTATTAACATTCTATTGCTACTTGACCATTTTGTATATCATTTTTGCGATGCAATAATGGATGAATTACTCTCTGATATCACATTACAGTATAATGAGTGAGTTAGGTTGGATAGTCAAAATTAATATGGACACTTTCGTGTTATGTCAAGTCAGTTTAAGAGTATCAGCAAAACCACAACAAACGTAGACATCATCTTCTGTTTATATGACAGAGATATTTGTATTGAAAAACCTCCAACTTCCCTCCTCCTCCCCCCCCCCCCCATCAATATGTAAGGCACACCGGTCTCTGGGAGATACCAGGGTATTAAGATAGTGGCACGTTGCCATGTTTTTAATGTGACAACCTTTTCCCCATAGTTAATGTATTGTAGTCTTATATTAACTTTCAGTTTCTCAATAGTCCACAAGGTCAGACAGTCTCTGCAGTGCATTCATGAATGTTCAAGTAATGTTACTAACACAAAAGTGAAAAGTCTCATTAAAATTTTAATTAAAAAAATAAAAAATCACAACCTCCTCTACTCATTATAATAGAACATGATAAGGAATTTAGCAAGATCACTTCACAATCAACAAAGTCAAAACAACATGATGAACAACCAGTCTTTCTAGCTTTCCTGATGTATCAAAATCTGGTCACAATTTACTAAGAGGAAGTGGTTAGCTAAATGGCAAAACCATTCAACACAGACTTGTGTACAACAAGAATCTAGTTACCTATACCACACATGTGTATCATAGTATAATGCATACAAGGACCAATTCAAAGTATGACAACACATTCTAGTACTGTAACAGATCCTCTTATACCCGGAAAAAGAGATGGGATAACCATGCATTTAAGTCAACATTGTTTATAATTTTGCTTCACAATATAGTATTACTCACCATCGTGCCAAACACTTTAAATATAGTTCATTGTTAGTGGTCAAAGACAATGGCTGGAAAGTAGACTGCGTCATATGATTGTAGCAGTGATGCTAATGTTATGGTTAATCTCCTGTACTTAACTGTGTATTTGCAATACAGGGTCACAATCTGTTCTGAAGATTATTTGTTATACTGATAAACTTCCTCATCAGGTGAGAGAAGAAGGGCCATATATATGCTTCCTAAATGTCCCCCCCCCTCAACTCCCCCCCCCCCCACAACCACCCACCAAAAAAAGCAGCATGTGTACTACATGCATACATACAGTACTGGATACATGCAAGGCTTATAGGAAGTATGGTAGGATACTAGGAAATTACATTAGCAAACAAAGAGCAGATGACAACACAACTGTAGTAACATCAACATTTTTCATTCCTAGTAAAGTAACAGATTAATTTTATGGACTACCCTACTGTTGTACACTGCAATCACATACACATGTGAAAGCCATGTGAAATTTTAATTTGTAAAGCTGCACATTTACTTGACTTAGCAACTGAGCTGATTGCATAATTTGTGCAAGTAGTTTTTTTTTTTGCCCCTGACGATATACAAACCTACATATGTTCAATACGCTGCAACCACATCTAATATGACCAGCAACATTTTATTACAATCTTTGTCTATTGTGGCAAGTCATAATTAACATATTAATTTAATTTTTCCCATGATGGGAAGGAAATACAAAATTGGTCATTTAAATGTTTCCACCCAAAGCCACATGTGACGACTGGGTTAGAGAGGATTCCTATGATTGAGAAGACCTGAAATGGCTTGGTACAGAGTTGTAGTGAGTCTATACACAATACTCTGATATTCTAAGCATAGTTGCCTATACTTTACACTGGGACCTTGTCTAATTTGTACTAGTGTCAAAGTTTGGCGGGAAAAAAATTGAAATTTAGTATCTATATAAAAGATACTCATACAAGATAAAGTGAGCCATGTTCTTGTACTCATAACACATGGGAATTCTAATTGTACTCCTGTTACCGAACTTATACTTCAAGTATGGCTGGCCTTACACTGATATATGTTACGTACATTTGCAGCCATCAAATCGAACCAAAGTAGGTTTTACTAAACAGATATCTGCTTGAGGAAAAAAATAAAACTACACCCCACAACACTGGTCAACAAAAAAATCCTTTCATGTTCAAGGCAATCATTCTATTATATATGCATATCATCAGATTCACCTCTAGGAAGAACAAGAAAATTGAGAGACCGGGAAGATAATGGATGGCACTGGTTAGCACCTAGCACACAGTATGTTAACATACAGCACATGTCCAAGTTAAGAAAAAATTAAACAATGATACATGAAAATAGCAATACCACAACATGAGATATTACTTAAACTGAAATTTAAGAGGGTCTCGAAGCAAAAACTTGATGATTGTTTTTATTCTGAAAAACTTCTTTTGTACAACATGCAGCAAATTAGAGGGTTTCATAACAATGTAACATAGTGCACAATCATTTGCTATGTGGTCAGGAGTTGGAAATAAACTTAAATCAATGAAAATGACCCTGTATGATGGATGCAGTGCCATTTTCTTACATTCTGATCAGGAAAAACTATTAAAACTCAGAAAAGATGACGGCTTGCTATTGACCTGTGCAGTATTGCTGCCATGTCTGCCATGAACAATTTTGGGGAAGAGACTCAAAAATCTATAAAATAGAAAATAAAGCCTTTCAAAGACCATGGTTTTCTGTTCTTTGTGTATAATACTATGAAAAATAAGAAAGTGAAAGCATCTTTCTTATAATTAATACTTTTTGGCCTCGCAGTGATGAAGTCAGGGAAAAATTTTGCTAAAAAAACTAAGTCCCACAAATTGACACCTGAAAATCTTAGGATTACTTTTTCAGACATTAAAATATAAAAAGAGGAGTCAAATTTTACACAGAGCTTAATAAAATGTGATTAGAATTAACAGCCATAGCTTGGAAAACCATTTTCCAAAAATTATTTTTTAGTCCCTTCTTGGTTTTGAGCTGGGAGGTTGATCATGTAATTTCATGGGGAATGGCTGGTTAAACTTCAAGCCAGCAGCCTGCTAAGCATAGATGATCAAGCTGAAGAGAAAAAAATCTTCACCAAAATCGCTAAATTTGTTCCATATTGGTAAAATAACTATACAAAACTGCATTTAGTATAGTTTCAGTGGTGATAAACATTTTTAAATACGAAAATTTTGGATCCAAAAGTGATTACTAATGCTTATGTACGGAGGTGTAACACTAAGTCAATGGCTGTGTGTGGAATGTATACGCATGGTACGTGTTTGAATGGACGCTGGAATGGCGTGCAAAATTTTGCTACATACATGTAACAGCCCCATTTCAGTACAAATTCGCATATTATATACCATGTGTCTCAACGTTCCTTAATCTATCACCTCTTTATGTGAGATGGTAACAATTCCCAGGTTATTTCAAAATGTTAAGGTTCTTCCCTCCGATCATTTTTGGAACTCTTCGCCAACAGACTCCAAATTAACAAGATGGAGGAGGCTCACCTACATAACATAACGTCCGTTACTAGCCACAGCCACAGACTACCAACTTTCAACTCGTTGATCGCATCGATATAACATTACTTTGCTTCAAATATTTGACTGCCATGTAATTCAAAGTCTGTAGAATTCAAATGCGTTAAAAATTCATCTAATGAACTTGAAATTCTATAGAAGTTTTAGTTTTTGAAAATTTTTCTTAAACCTATACAGACTTCCAACGTGGATCAATCACGTTACTCGCGGCCATAACAAAAACATCGTCGAGTTGACGAAACGAGGCTCAAACTTACCTTGCAAAATGCTCCACAAGTTTGTCTTCCCGAATATCATCCGGTAAATTCCCAACCCAGAGATGCCTGGTTTCTCGTACCATGCTTGCAGTCGGTCATAGTCCTAGTTATTTCCACAAAAAATGGTCAAAAAAGCTGATTTTCCGTAGCGAAACATTGGTACCAAAACAAGATAGCTGACTTTACTACACAGTGTGTATGGTATGTCAATGAGACAAGTATAGCAGCGAGGTTGGCATCCAATCACTAAACTGATCGCTGATGACGTCACTTGTAGTTTTGACATATAAATAGCGTACATTAGTAATTCCACGTTGCTTGAGAATGCGATACATATTTTATCGTGTCCATCGCATACAAAATCATTTTGTTATTTCTTTCCTGAACGATGTTTAAGGTCGGCATAAAACATCAGCAAAGTTTTCATTTTGCATCACGTCTTCAAGTTGAATCTTTCGAGCTTAGAAATATTGATAAAAAAGAACAAAATATCGTCTGTGTCAACGTACCAGCTGCTGTGTAGTAATTTGTGACTTACACAATACATTCCATACGGAACAGGGATGCATGGTCGTAACAATATATGTAATAACGTAAATCATTTGGATTGTCGTGTCTTCTAATCTCTTTGGGTTTTTATTTTTTATTTTCCTTTAATTATTCGTCTTATTTTATGACCGGGTCACAACAATTGCATTCAAGAATGTTATTAATTGTCTTCGTTTATATGAAGTGTGGTTTCAAACTAAATGCATTATGCCATGTATGATGCATAGTCATGCATAAACGCCATTTCGCTATGTCTTGCTAAAATTGCTTCCGCTTAATAACATGTAGTTGAACGTGAGCATAATTGAAAATTTCGACTATATGGGTGTGCCTCTTAGAGGAGTGTCTCCAACAGTTTTTTAACTTTTGAGATTGTGAAGTTGAACACAGTCAGTCGACGCTTGATGATCATTGAACACATCTGCATGATAAAAAGATATATTTAGGAATGACGTAATCGTTATAATTATATATATGCCGTGTACAGTGAAGCGCTAAACTCATTGAGGAGTATATGTTTTGCCGAAGATAATGAAAGCTTTACGGTTCTGATACACATGCATGTAAATTAATAAAGGCAACTTCGATATTTAATGGCGAATAATTCCACTACAATTTAAAAAAAAAAATTTAAAACTTAAGGATATATGAAAAATGTATTGTTATGCGGGTAAATAAATTTATTATATTACATATTTTTAAATTGATTTGATCTGAGTTAGCTGAGGTTAAATATATGTTGCCATAGTAACAAGGTTAAGAGGTGCGTCTGTAATCTACCAATTATTTTGTTTTTATTATCGGGATGTTTGAGACTGAACGTAGAAACTACACACACACTTTAAAATAATTTTGAATTACAAATAGCGTGATCAAGCCGCTTAATTACCATCATTAGTGATCAGCAATATTACGTAGCCTTAATTTTTGTAACAGTAACTAAAGGTGAGGATCCCTCAGCATATTGGGATATCATTCAAAAGTTTAATTAGTTTATGACTGTTTATGAATGTGTTCATCCACTCGGGAAGAAAATAAAGGCAAAGCCTGTATTGATTTGTCTGATCAGCGAAGAATACCCCCTACCCTTCTGGCACCTCCATCCCCTCCGTCCCTACCCCAAAACCCAACCGTCGCTTCGTTTCATTGCCCGCACAGTAGCTAGAAAACACATGAGTATGCACTTACTTGAAATTAGGATGTATAAAGTACACTTATTAGCATAGTCGCTGTATGCGTGTAGGTCATTTGCGTAGTTTTACTATAGCCTCTGTTTCATTATGGTTGATATAAGTACCACTTACTGTGGTAAAATACCACGGTGAAAATATTAGCAAAATTAATAGCAAGAAAGTAAAAACAGTCCTAGAGTTGATCCATGCGTAGTAAGTTAAACGTACTGGAACAAACCAATCTTTTTTCTTTCTTGAACGTTAAAACAATTGTTGAAAGTTTGTTTACGACGGTTATTAGCTGACCTATGATCATTATCTCTTCTTTTTTTTTTCCCCCTTTTTTCTCTCTTTTTAAATTTTTTTAATATTTTTTTTATTTAGCTATTATGGAAATTTTTTTCTAATCAATTCTAAAATGCTGTTTCGTAAATGAACCTTTCATCCATTTTATAAAAGCACTTTATCGTTTTTCTGTTGCTCGGTACTCCACGGTTGAACGAATTTCTTTACACTACAGTGATTACATTGTGTGGGTGGCTCTGCGAGAGGTGTCAAGGCGGAAAAAATTCTACGGAGACGTGTAATCGACATTTATCTGTTTTCCTGGTTTTGTCCCACTGCACACTGTTAAATGTGCATGCAGTATAAGTTCATCAATGGCGGAACATTATAACGGATGCATTCTGATAACAGTTCTATGAAGTCAAATTTCTTAGATTTATGAAATTTACTCTTATGGTATTATACCCTATTTAAAACTTTATCAATGCAGGTCTAATGTCTTTTTATCAATGTATTATCGATCGTATAATGTATGCCTTGTTAATTGCTGACGAATCTAGAATGAATCTTCTGGGCTTCCGTATAACTGTCTTTATTTTGGCCTTCTATATAGATTCCAGACCGCTTGTGCGTGTTATGAAACGTAGTGCTTTATAGTAGTGTGTGTCTTTATGCTTCACTCACACACACACACACCCACACACATATATTTATATATATATATATATATATATACATACATACATACATATATACATACATACATATATACATACATACATACATATATATTACATGATTCACAGTATGTGCAATTGACTTATCGTGTGTTTGAAATTTAAAGAAGCTGCCGCCACAGGAATACGTGTGCATGCACAAACATTTTCCCAATCATAAATTTTCGATTTTTCAAGAGTTTGGTTCTTTTCAAACACCTTGATGAGTAACCTTAGAAACTATACTTTTAACAGCAGATTGTGCTTCATTGGTACTGGTCAGTTATTTAAATGCCAAATTGGTTCTTTCAGATGCAGGAAGTATTATATTTAGCTTGAAACATTGCCGCTATTATATCAGGAAATGGAAACATGATTATGTAATTTTAGTATAATGCAAGAAGAGTCAGCTAGCTATCATTATGAGAGTATGAATTATGATTGTGTATTGCGCAATGGATTGTTGAAACAATATATGCTACATAGGATAAAATCGTGCTACAAGTCAATTAAAAGAAATAAGCATTTTCTTTTAAGTATCGGTACTTGAAACTGGACGAGGTCGGCTGAAGCAAGATGTATATAAATATATCATTCCTCTTGTATGGAGCGATGTTCATTAAAGAGGCTATTTGTATTTAGTCGGCACGTTTACCACACCAACCCATTATGTTCATAATTGATAGATTTTTTTTCACCAAAGGAGGTTCAAAACGAGCTCAGTACGGTTTTAAATTTGTGCGTCACTAAAACGGCGTTACTATGTCAAATGTTTGTGAATGGCACGTTTAGTCTAACAAGTGCTACTGGATTTTAGTATGCATGCAATTGGTATCGAAAACCTCACCAAAAGCAACTAAACAATCTGCTTTATTTTTCACATTCATTCTTTCATGTTTTTCTATTTATTTATTTATGAGAATCTAATATGTGGCATATTATTTTTCAGTAATGTTTTCACTTAAAATAAATGAATGAAACAAGCAGTCTGTAGCATGCTATATGGCCAAACCCTCATAGACCTTGCAAACGACTTTATCAAGTCGAAATGACCTAGTTGAACACCTGTTGCTACCGAGTCAATCGCACACCCTGTTATATTATTCACCTATTCTACTACAAGGTGTTTGGGGCCTTTACTGTATATCCATAGTATATATATATAAACAGGTGACAACCTGTATACGTGGTTATCTAAAGAGTGTACACGTCATATTTTATTTTTCATGCGTTTCAAATTGGTAGAGTTGAAAAAAAATTGCCGCCTTGAAAGTGTGAATCACGCCTTCGACCTACACATACTAAACCGTTTAGATTTTATCACCCATCCATGCATTGTTTTGTCTGGTATAATATGCACAGTGTGTTTAATAATATGCAGTAAAATAAGATCGAGTGCTGGTGAAAGGCTACGTGTATTTGTTGGGTGAGTGCATGGCGGATGTTTGTATACTTTGAACGCTTTTAGTACGTGTACACATTGACGTGCAGTCTAGACACCCCCATTCATGCACGTGAAGAAATAACCATAGGTACAACCGTCTAGGGGTGGGGATGCGGGAAATCCTGCATTAGTGAATGTATATAGATGTGTATGCATGTGTGTTTGTATGTGCGTGTTTGTATGGGTGTGTGTTTTTATGTATGCATGTGTGAGTATGTATGTATGTGGATATGTATGTGGATATGAATGCATGTGGATATGAATGTGAATATGTATGTGTGTGTATGTATGAATGTATATGTATTTGGGGTATGCACTTTCATGGAGCGACGATCTCTTTGAACTATAAGGAAAGTTTTGATAAGTTGCATTTATTGATATTTTTACATTGGGTGATGTGTGTGAATTTTCACACTCGGTTTCAAGCACAACGTTGTTCGTGGTAATGTCTGATTAAAGAGGCATCTGGGCTTGTGTAATAAACTAGATATGAAACATGTACATCGATGATAGAATTAAACAGGAGAAATAACAGATACGTTGCAAAACAAGCGAAAATTGAAAAAAATTCTGTCGAGACATTAAAGTTTGTCGCAGTGAAGACCAACCGCACTTTATGGAAACTGGTTTTATTTGTGCACAATTATCGTCTGTAGACAGCTTTAAGCGCGATACGGCTGCTGAAATTCTTGTGTTGGACATGGAAACCAATTTCATTGGAATTGAAAATGACTTACAGTTCGCCGCATATATATACCGAGTTACCATGCCTTGCTTTGGTTACTAGGAACCGACAAGCCCGTGTATAAAGGCGATAAGCGTTTGTTTGTTCTTAATGTTTGCACGTATAACCAACCCGCTGAATAAGAATTGTCATGCATGAAGGGATCGTACTACGTATATAAATCAAGGATTGTAATAAACCACTCAACGGCTAAGCAAGAAAAGAAAAACAAAACACGTAAAATAAACATTGCTAAGTCGTTTGGTCAGATGTTGTAAACAACACGTGATTATACGTTTATATCAATTTTCTGTGCCATCTTGCCCTTTTCTGGTTGCACTTGTATTCCTTATAGTTGTTTGGGAATTATGAGGTGTTTAACGGTAAAGAGCAGGGCAAATACGCTGTTGTCCGGGTCTCTGATAAAAGGTATTAGTTGTCTTTAGCCAGTCGTTTTCTTCTTGTTGTATTTTGTAACCCTTAATTAGTGTGGTTACGATATCATTTGATTGATCATTCTATGTTCCACGGAACCCAGGTGTGTGCTGGTGTGGGGTAGGGGGTGGGAATGGGGTGGTGTCCCAATCTAAATCCAACGCATGTTCTTTCATGTTATAAAGTGCCTGCAAAAACTTGCATGCAGTAAATTTAATATTCTTTAAGCGTCTTGTGCATTACGTATTGAGTTAGCTAATAAGATATAGTACGGTACCGTAAATTATACAAAATGCATAGCGTGTTCTTCTAATCGTTTTAAAAAGTTGTCTCATTATAAAATGGTGTGATAATTATACATGTAGATACAGCCGGCTTTCAAGAGTTTCAAGTTAACCGTCCAAAAAAAAAAAAAAAAGTTGGGTTCCTTCAAGTCATTTTTTCGTCTCTTTAATTGTTCAAGAACACCAACAGTTTCTTCGGAACAGATTCTCTCGTCCTGCCCTTCAGTCTACACTTCCCTCCATATTCTGTTCTGAATTATTTCCACAGCCATAACCGTTTCCCGCTTTCGTATAACCATTTGCATTTTCGTCTCCGCTTATTATCTACTTCTTCCCGTCTTTGCTGAGATTCCTTCGCGCTTCTCGCTCATAAATTTCCTCGCTGCCGGTGTTTCCGTGACCTGTTATTTATGAACTGCGAGTGGAAAAGCCTTACCGTCCTTCGTTATAAACCCCTCTTGGGCAATAACACCCACACAACCTCGCACAGTTCTCTTCGATTTTTTTTTGTCCAAAAGCGCGACCCTTGGTATTTCCATTTGATTAAAAACATAGCAAACAAAGCAACGGGATATAGCCATAGCAACAGCAGTGGAGGTATGACACACAAGCGAGTTGAGAGCAGATATAATATGTATACTCAATAACATCCCCTCATATAGTCGTCCGCCATTCCCAGTTCTTCCCGCTTGGAAGTTTTATTATTAGCAGCAGCAGAGACGCGCTCTCGGTTCATATAATTTTGCCGCCTGTATTCGATCAGAAGAGGTTATGCCTCTAGCCAGTGCACCCGCGGTTCATACAAACCGCAAATTGAACATTAACCATTACCTAAGCGCCCGAACAGTCTGTTTTTTACATGAGCTTTTTTTTGCCTATATATTATGTGTGATGATGTGTTTTGAGGAAGGACAAGAGGCATTGTTAGTTCATCAAACATGCTGTGAGTGACAGAAAGAAAAACTGCGGCAATTTCTCTTCGGAAGAAAGAGACGGATGGTGATGGTTTTGAATCACAGCACCGCACATGCATATTTTTGCACATGGCCGGCGTTCGATCACAGATTCAATACATAATTAACGTAGTCTGGCTAGTCTTAATAAGCAATAGGAGTGGAAAGTGCGAATAACTCCTCGTTGCAAAAAGAAATATAAAAAATATAGGCATTTTTTTGGGGGGTGCAGCTGTTAGTTGTTCCGTCGCCTACGTAGGCCCAAAGGAAGGAGAAGGGGGTGGGGGGGGGGGGTTAGGGAGGAGCTACATAATATTGAGTGGACCCTGGAAAAATATGATATCAAGAGTTATGGCTTCTTTTTATCAGATAAGAAAAGTGAAGAGTGCAAGAAGGGCCAGGTGACGTTATTATGGAGATGGCTCTCGACGCCCATGTGTCCATGAAGGCCACCCTAGCAATTGCGACGTAATTTCTGCATGGCTACAACATCATTTTGTTATATCTCCTAACATACGGTCGGTGTACGGTGATTGACCATATAGATATAGGCCTCTGTGGCCCTATCATATCGACGGCGAGAGGCTACCTCAATGAAAACTTTACTCCTTGCAACACTCTATTATGGAGAACGTTTTGACTTTATGATATGTCAAGGTGAGTGGGTACAATGTTAAAATTCTATTAACTTTCTGTATATTTGCACACGTGTGAAGAAAAAAAAAGAAATCAATATTTCACTTTCTGTTAAATAAACATCCTTGTATTCTAAAAATTGTGGAGGGACTTCCCCTTAAAAACGATTGCACAAGAGAAGAGGAAATTATACATCGTCGTACTGTTCATGACAATTTCAATTGAAGCTGCATGTAATACAGACATAAAGAACAAACAAAATAATTCCGAGCTCTTGATCGACTGCCAAGCGAGATTAAATGAGTTTTTTTTGTCAACATCTTTCACCTTACCACAACATCCTTCTATGTGACTATCTCAACATATTTCTATAATCACTAAAATAAAATATACCCAGTATCGTATACATATATATATATATATATCGTATAGTTTCCTATATTTTCCTATAGTGAAATAGAGAAATATCCGTGGCAGATATCTGTACAACTAAACACTTTCAATTATTTTCTTTTATTAGATCCTTCGATGTGAAACTTTGTTGCTCATCTTGAGACTTTTACAGTCATTTTAAGTTCCGGTCACCATGATGGAATGGCTTCCATGGAGTGCGATTTGGAGCAACCGATAAAATTGGACACAATTTCACAGTTTCTATTGAAGTTAGCGCCAGAATATTCCTTTCCAAAAGGAATTGTCATGGCGTATTTCTTTTGCATTTCCTTTGCATACCGTGATATTACAACACTGCACTTAAACATCTATTTGTTCCCTTCTCCACAAACCCTAACAGTAGCACCTGCCCCACGTACCCCCCCCCCCCCGCCCGCATTGGCACTCATTCATTTCCAGCTGAAATTTCCGTAACGAATTGTGGCGTCATGAAAGCTAACTGAATTGAAATAATGTAGGATGTTGCAGTTGGCACACAGTATACCTGTTGGGCAAATATATTATTGACCTACCGTATAGCCAGGGTATTATTGTTCTTCTTTCGTAACACAGATCTGGCGTTTCCAGAAAGTGTTGTCACCTCGCGTCAATGAAGTCTGTCCATAGAAATTGAACTACTTCAATGTCCACGAGTCTGTCCGATGAACACCGGGTTCAAATTAAGGTCATGAGGTCGATATGAGGCTAATTAGCCTTCAGAAGTTCGTCTTCACCTTTGGGATGAAATTTATTATCAAATGAATATGAAATAATTCGGACAGTGTATTATTCAAAGAAACGGCCTTCGGCTGAAATTTGAGTTTGAGTGTCCAATGTAATTTGATGTTATAACCATTTCGTGCTACTGCATGCGATTCGACTTACAGGCCCTGCATTTCGAAGTCAGCATTAAGTCAGACCAGGGAGTCGTTATGGAACGACTCCCTGGTCAAACTAAACGACATAAGCGGCTAATTGACAAGATAAAAAAAAAGATGATAAAGAATGCGTTGAGATGAACTGATAACCTCTATAGGAACGTGTATGCATACGAGAGGAGGGTGTCAAGATTTAGGAGAAAGTTACGACTGGGGAGGGGTAGCTTAAAGCGATAGTACTTCTTTCATAAGTAGGAATGAGAAACGAATAAAACAACAAAAATTAACACAAAATTGTGTAGGCCCGTGGTTGGCCTTCCTCAGGGCCGGTTTCAGAGAGGGGTACATCAGTGGACAGTATTTTTTAGCGATTATTCGCGCATCTCGTACGTTTAAGCGAGTTTTGCGTAAGCATCGCTATTTTGGTAGTTATTTCGATATCGACTGATAAATTCCCCTCCCCATCATTACGAGAAAATCACGTGTTTGTCTTTGAAAGTGTATTCATTGCTACTGGGAAATATATAAATTACGTAGCACCCTGTGACGTCATACAAAGACTATATCAATTCAGTT
Source organism: Apostichopus japonicus (assembly GCF_037975245.1). Classification (NCBI taxonomy): domain Eukaryota; kingdom Metazoa; phylum Echinodermata; class Holothuroidea; order Aspidochirotida; family Stichopodidae; genus Apostichopus; species Apostichopus japonicus. Next base: position 15,914,476 of record NC_092571.1, read on the forward strand.
GTGTTTTGTTAGCTGTTTTTTTCTTCTTCTCCTTCTTTAATATCCCCCGAAATTTTAGCTCATTAGCAACTTTATCCACTGTGCATCAGGTAAATTGATTTACATGACCAAGGGGTGAGACTTTCTCGAGTGCGGCATGGGTTTATCATTTACAATTGCTTGAAATATGTATTCCTCTGTTATAGAGTATAATGTTTAATCAAAACAGAACGCAATCCTGTTCGATTAATTCTGCCTTTTCTTCCATCCGGTTATTTTGTTCGTGTCCACAGAGGTGTGGTGGGACGTGTGCAGGTGGGACGGGGTAGGTCGGTTGGGAGGGGGGTTGGAGTCTGAATGGGTGAGTAGGGTGGGGATTTGGTTCCTCCTTTTTACCCCGGTACTGATAAAAGGGAGGCCTCTGTAACCACCGGGTCTGCTCATCTCGAGTTATCACCCTCATTGCTTCCATGGGTCCTCTCCGAAAGAAAATGTGTTCTTAAATTATATATTATCAAGCCAAGTTGTTTACTTCAGATCGTTGTTAATGTGACAAAGTTCCTGAATAATGAAAATGAACATACCAAAAAAAAATACAAATAATAATGCAAATTGGATATTCTATTGATTTGTCTCTCTTTTTATTTTCCCTCGAAAAAAACACCACCCTTGTTGTAGATGATGTGACATTTGGCTTTTACCATATATTTAAATTTAATTTAATTAGTAAAAAAGAGAACTTACAACATCAATACATTTATGTTACATCTATATGGGCCACACTATAAGAGCTACATATTACTTACCAACATATACAGCGGGGGGGGGGGGGGAGGTAAGAAAGCCGATGTCCCCTCTATATAATTTTTGTCTTTGAATAGTGGTCAAATTTGATTTATCTTTTTAAATTTAAACGAGTAATTATCTCTGCTTTGAAAATCATGCCAACCTTACCACCACATCATGATGGCATAATTCACGTATGACATATGGACGGAATCTCAAGCACATATCTCGTGGTGGGAGGGGGGTCCTGGTGGGAATTACAATGGAGAGGGGTGTGTAAACTTCGTTTAACGACTTCCTAATTGCAACTCGACTTCACGCAAGAGTCAAATGCAAGAACACTAACGAACCGATGAAGAAGTTCCGACAATTTCGAAGTACAACATGGGATTCAGTGGAGGGGGAGGGGGCAGGTTTCTGATTCCTCAACAGCACTTCAGCATTCATAAGAAAAACCGGCTATAAGAGGAAGGCCAAAAGCATTCACTTAACATATTAACGGAATGTTAACGGTTCTCAATTACCTTACAACATCAATGGTGAACCCCCCCCCCCCCCCCCCAAACGAAAATGTTCCTCCTCTTGATACTTCCAGACATATGTCATTTATCTTACATACAATTGAAACGGCTGAACTTATTTTCATTAAAATGAACATCAACTAACTAGCAGGCACCTAAACAAGAAAGGTCTGTTCCCCCCTGTTATTCCTATTTCCTTATTTGGCAGACCTAGTATTATTCAATAAACCACTGCCAACATATGATACCGTAGTAAATAAATAATATACCCTTATGATTCCATCTCAGTGATAACTCTGCTGGTTGACAATTATCACGTAAATTATCTCTAAACAGTCCATATGGGTTGTCGTTCACAGTACATATAACGTTATTACACTGTATGCTATGGTACTGATATGCGCAGTGTGCACACAAGTACTATATCCGTTGTGTGCACGCGTCAATATGTTAATGCAACTACATAAATAGCCAATATTGAGGAAATGGTACGTTAGCAAAGGTTTACGTGTAGTCGC